>NC_065534.1:47658416-47888416 GCF_932294415.1 Quercus robur | reverse complement strand
AAGAAAAGATCTTCAAGAACTTCTCACAGCAGTCCAAGAGGTGTTTGCATGGTCTTATGAAGATATGCTCGGCATTGATCCCGAGATAGCTTAACACCACATTGATACCCATGCTCACATTGTTCCCGTTGAGCAGAAGTTGAGGCATATGAGAACCGAGTGGCTCCTTAAGATCAAAGAAAAGTTCACAAAACAGTTGAAAGCAGGGTTCATTAGACCCATGCACCAATCCGAGTGGATAGCCAATGTCATGCCTGTACCTAAGAAGGATAGGAAAGTAAGGATCTGCGTGGATTTAAAGACTCAAACAAGGCTTGCCGTAACGATGATTTTCCTCTTCCTTACATAGATGTCTTAGTGGATAACACTGCCAGTAGTGCCTTGATGTCCTTCATGGATGGTTTCTTAGGATATAACCAAATCAAGATGGCTCCTAAGGACATAACCAAGACCACCTTCACTACAGAATGGGGTATTTATTATTATACAGTAATGCCACTTAGGCTAAAAAATGCGGGCGTAACTTACCAAAGAATGGCTATAGCTTTGTTACATGACATGATGCACAATGAGGTTGAAGTATATGCTAATGACATGATAGTGAAATCCAAGGATAGAGGGGGGCACATCACCAACCTAAGGAAGTTTTTCGAAAGGATCAAGGAACACAAACTAAGGCTGAATTCACAAAAATGTACCTTTGGAGTAACTGCAGGAAAATTGCTAGGTTTCTTAGTAAGTGATAGAGGGATAGAGGTTGACCCATCAAAGATTAAAGCCATCTTGGATATGCCTCCACCCAAGAGTGAGAAAGAGATGAAAGGATTCCTAGGTCAACTACAGTACATCAGCCGATTCATAGCCAAGCTCACCTCCACTTGTGAGTCCATCTTCAAGCTCTTAAGAAAGAATGAACCCTATGCGTGGAACGATGAATGTTAGAAAGCCTTTGAATTTATCAAGGAATTCCTTCTATATCCACCCATCCTAGTACCCCTGAGATATGGAAGGCCCCTACTACTTTAACTCTTGATCATAGAAGATACGGTTGGAAGTTTGCTTGCACAAGAGAATGATGATAAGAATGAGAGATCCATTTATTACTTAAGCAAGAGATTCCATGATTATAAAACTAGATACACACCCATAGAAAAGTCATGCTTTGCTCTCATGTGGGCTGGGCAAAAAATAAGACACATCATCCTACCATTCCATATATGGGTAGTAGCCAGAATAGACCCATTGAAGTATTTGTTTGAGAAGCCCACCTTAAGTGGAAGGTTATCAAGGTAGTTGATCCTATTGGCAGAATTTGACTTGAAGTATGTGGCTAGGAAAACCATCAAAAGCGCCGTGTCAGACTTTTGTGCCGAGAACCCCATAAAAGGAGAGAACGGTAAAGAGGATTTTCCAGATGAGTATATTTTAGACACCGAACTAGAGGCATGGAGGATGTATTTTGATGGAGCCGTGAACCAATATGAGAATGGGATGTAAGTACTTTTAATTACCCCCGATGGATATCATATACCTTTGGCAGTCAAGTTGAAATTCAAGGCAACTAACAACATAGCAGATATGAGACTTGTATCACCAAAATAGAGCTCTCTGAAAGTTAGGGGTAAAAGAGGTAGAAGACTTTGGAGATTCAACTTTGGTTATAGCTCAAGCACAAAAATTGTGGAAGGTGAAAGAAGAACAATTAAAGCTTTATTAGCAATATTTAAAGGACTTGACCAATACTTTTGACAAGAATGAATACACCATCATCCTTAAGGCTCAGAATTAGTTTGCAGATGCCTTGGCAACTTTAGCCTCAATGGTTGAAATACCCAAGGGGGTGTTGGAAAATCTAATTTTGTATCTCATACAAAACACATAGCGGAAGCAACAAACATGGATCTATTTCATTCATGATTGATAACATGCACTACGTAAATTTTAGAATTTAAGAACAAGATAGCGTACCTTGGTGCGGTGAAATTCAAAACAACAAATTACAAGTACTTGGGAACACTTTTAATCTTCACTCCAATTCCACTTTATGCCCAAGAAGTGTGGTCTATCAATCAGTTTCCAAGGGAGAATAATTGAGTGGCTTTACTCACACATACACACCATTTCACAATGATCTATCTTTCTCTCTTATAATTTTTTTAATTTTTTTATTTTTATTTTTATTTTATTTTTATGTTTCTCCCTTTATATTTAACTAATTATCTAATTAGGCTGGTCTATTGGGCCTTTCCAATTGGGCTTTAGTGTATGGCTTGGAGTGGGACCAAAAGGGACCAATAAGACACTAGCTCTAATGGGCCATGGTCTTTTCTGTCAACTCTTGACAAGTCCAAAGTTACCATTAATTATATTTAATACCACTATATAAATATAATTGCACTCTAGGCCTTATTAATAAATTATATCCCAAGACTTTATTATACATGCAACCCTTTCATAAAATATTCATAGTAATATAAAGTCATGAATGTAGACTGCCACTTTGAATATTACTACATCTTAATCCTTGAGTGCTCAGTTTAATCCTTCAAGTTATTCATCATATATTTATGAAATCCAATTTCATAAATATATACTTTAGTAACTCCTTACTAAAGTGGTTAGACCTAACACTCTGAATAATCAAACCCATTAAACTTATCTCAAGGGAATATTTTATATCTCCGTTAAGAGATTATGAATTCCATCTTGAGAATATATGTTCTATCAACATTAAATATCGCTGCCCAACATACTGAGCTTTTGATCGTGACTTTAGATCTCACTCCTGATATATCAAAGCAACTTACACCTCATGATCAGGTCCATTATTCTCTCAGGATTAAGAGTTTATGCAAATAGAAGCCAGGAGATTTATTATTCATTTGACAGTCGTTAGGAGAATAATAAATCTCATGGCGGTCCAGTTCAATATGTCTTAACTCTTAAAATATATCAACATACCAACTAGAAGTCTCCACTTCCATGATCAAGACAAATCATCTTAGTTGATATGTTGTAGTCTTCGCAGATGAAATGCCCAATTTCATCACCGACTACGAACTATAATTCTGAGTTTACAAAGAACTTGTGATTTATATCTTCTGTGACTTTTCACATAAATCACATACTATGCATCTCATGGACTATATGATAATGTCCAAATATTCATGTTATCATTATTTTAGATAATAATAAAACAACTTTATTAATTACAACATTAAGTCATACATAATGTCATACATAACATCATACAATAGAATTTAAGGGCACTAATCCTAACAGGGGGTACGTAAACGACCCTTAGAGATTGAACAGAGTTATGAACTAGTGCACAAAACCAAGTCTTCAGTCTTGGCTATAGAAGAAGAAGGGTTCCTTGGTATTATAACATCATGAAATTCCTATAAATGGGAGTGTATCCTGATGGTCTCGATAATAGAAACGTCTTTCAGTTAGGATGATAGCAATGCAATACTACCTATGTAGAGGTCAGCTGTATAGGAGGTCCTATGATGGTATACACTTTCGTTGTCTAAAGAAAGAAGAATCTGAGAGAGTTATGGGAGAGGTTCATCAAGGGATTTGTGGTCTTCACATGAATGGAAGGATGTTGGCAAAGAAGATCCTAAGAATAGGATACTATTGGAATACAATGGAAACCGATTGTGTGGGCATTGTGAAGAGTTGCCACAATTGCCAAACACATGCAAACTTGAACCATGTACCACCTAGTGAGTTATACAACATGACCTCTCATGGCCTTTTTCAGTATGAGGCATAGACGTGATTAGAAGAATAGCCCCTAAGGCCTCAAATGGACATGAATACATCCTAGTAGTAATTGACTATTTCACTAAGTGGGTAAAGGCAGCCTTATACTCAGTATTGAAAGCCATGCATGTGACTTGATTCGTAGAGAACAAAACCATCTGTCTATTTGGGGTACCACAAGAGATCATCTTAGACAATGGTTCCCACTTTGAGGGAGAGGTTCGAAGGATCATGGAGTTGTACAACATTAAGCATTACAAGTCTTCACCATGCCGACCGCAGACTAATGGAGCCGTAGAAGCAGCCAATAAGAATGTCAAGAATATCCTAGCCAAAATGGTAGTGACATACAAGGATTTGGCAAAAAAGCTTCTGTTTGCCTTATAGGGTTATAGAACTTCTATCCGTGATTCAACTGGGGCAACCCCCTACTCTTTGGTATATAGGAGTGAAGCAGTACTTCCGATTGAGGTGGAGATACAATCTTTAAGGGTGCAAGTAGAAACCAAGGTCCTAGAAGAAGACTGGATGAGAGAAAGAAATGAACAATTGGCTTTGATAGATCAAAAGAGACCTAGAGCACAGTACCATGCATAAGGTTACCAAAAGAGGATTGCTAGTGCATTTAACAGAAAAGTGAAACCTAGGAACCTTAAGGAAGGAGATCTAGTCCTAAAGGTACTTAGAGATGAGACCTTCAATCTAAGAGGAAAGATGAAGCCAAGATGGTCTAGGCCTTTTGTTATCAAGAAGATCATGTCAAGAGGTGCTACGAGAATCACAGATTTGGATGGAGAAGAGATGCTTTGCCCAGTCAATGTGGATAGGCTCCAAAAGTATCACATTTGAAAAAAAAAAAGGAGAAAGATAGAGAGAAAAAGAAAGCTTGCTAGGTTGAAAATCCGAAAGGGTGGCCTAGGCAAAAATTAAGGCAAAAAGAACCCTGCTAGGTTGAAAACCCAAAAGGGAAATCTAGGAAAAAGATAGGGGAAAAGACCATGGGCATGGTGAAAATTCCCACAATGACGTCATGGGCAAAAGTTACATGGCAAAGAAAAAATAAAGAAAAAAAAAATAAAGACAATAAGCAAAGATATCAAAATGGTTGATTCTATTATTGCTCAAATTAAAAGATAACAAATTGTTTCCATAGGGGAATTGGAACATTCCTATCCTTTATTGAATTTAAAAATAAAAAGACATAAGAATCATAAAGTGCAGAAAAGTAAAATTTGGGGCTTTTCAAGATAGTCAATCGGTCCTCTTTCTTTTAGTGGACTTCTTATAAGCTTTCTCATCCCTATGAACCCACCTCATGTCAAAAGATAGCCACTTCTGGTAGCCCAAAGATGGATGGAGGAATTAAGGAAAGCGGATGCCCTTAATTATCATCCTCCAGGACCAAGTCTCATGAATTCTACCCAATATCCTCTCAGTAAATGCCAAGGAATTGAAGGAACCATCATCATTAAGAGCTCCTTGGTGGTCGCCAAACTACCTTCCAAAGTGACATGTAGAGTAGTATGAGCAACAGCGAAGCCAAACCAAAGGAACACATTTGTCCTTGAAGCTACGATTGACCATGTTCATGATGTGCCACCATTCCACCACCCATTGGACACCTAAGGGAGAGAGAAAAAGAGAGCATGAGCGTTGAGCGGAAAAAGGGGAGATAAAAAGGAAAAAGAGAGAGAAATATGCAAATACGATATAAGGAGCCTCGATGGGTTGAAAACCAAAAGGCAATCCTTGTAAAAATTAAAGGAATCCTGCTAGGTTGAGAACCTATGCAAAAGTTAGGGAATATACCTAAAGGAGGAGAGACTCCCCACAAAGAATGTTGCTTCCTCCCTATGGACTGCATCCAAGCTATTAAGGGTTTCAACCATGATATGAATGATTGGGCTTCCCCTCCCTAGATTTTTGACCACTAAAAGAATTCATGGGTCTATACGAGGTGTCCCATGCACTAAGAAATACCTTACAAGAATACAAAGACAATAGACATTAAGATAGTAGTAGTGCTCCACCCTGGCCGAAGGGGCATTTCGTTGAGAAAAATACTTGAAGACCATCTAAACATTCAACTTATTAGGTGTGTACCATCTTTTGGCCATAGATAGAGGAACCCCAAGAGTTGATGAGCCATGTAGGAAAGATCCTCTTCAAGAATGGGAGTGATAATAGAACCAAGGTCAGGCTCACCCATGACTACACCAAATTCTTCAAGAGTGGGGCATAACTCCACACCATTGAAGTGAAAACATGCCAAGTAGGAATCCAAAATCCGGAAGTAGCACAGAGAAGAGGCTCATTCGCTCTAATTTGATGGTAGAAAGGGACGCAAGAGAGACCGAGAGGAGTGAGAATGTCTTTAAACGTGGGACCAAGCTTCATAATCCATGTCGAACAGGTTTCCTAAGAATGTCTTTACTGAGTGTTTCCAAAGTTTAGAACACGTTTTATGAAGGTTTGGAGGCCTTTTACGACTATTTTAAGCTAAGGAGAGGTAGGTAGGGTTTTTCTGCCTGGTGACATGCGTATGCATGGTCAAATGTGCACAGGCATGGTCAATGCCTGTGTATGCATATGCGTGTATGCACACGAAAGAAGCCATATAGATTTGAATTCCTTTTCCTATTTGGATTACGATTCCTCCACAAGATTTCTCCCATGGTTTCTATGACCTAAAAGATTATTTAAGGAACACTCAAACTCAGATTTTCAAGTATTAATGAAAAGAGAAAAGCAAGACACTGTATAAGAATTGCCATGAGTTGTAAAATAAGTATATGTCCTAAATAAAAAAAAAATGTAAAAATATGTTCTTAAATACAACCCAATGTCTCAAATAAGAAATAAAATGTAGAAGAACATGCTAAAAAAGAAAGAAAATATGTTGTATGTCTGTCTGTCTGCAAGATCACCGGTAATGTCTCTTCCTAAGCTGGTAATGGGAGTGGTCTCACAATCATCATCATCATCATTATCACCCAGGTGGGCAAACCCTTTAGGACCATAGATCTACCTGGAGTACTCGATCACCTCTGACTAGAGATTCCTAGCCAACCAAAAGAGCTACTCATTCTCCTCCACAGTAGGCTAAAAATTAGGAAGAACACAGTGTTAGAACAAGTATTAAGAGATGCAAGAAAAGAAAAGAAAAGACAATGATGGAAGAGAACTCACCGCTTGTGTGCGCTCAAGAAAAGTGTAACCCATGACATTTGTGTTATGCCCCACAAGACGCTCCCGAGAAAAGCCATTAGGGCCTTAAGCATAGACTGACTAAGGTAGACGAGAAGGGTCAACAAGACCACCACCAGCAGGGCTAGCTTGATATAAACATCATACCTAAGTGTCACTGTGTACAGAAATGCAAGAAAAGAATGAGGGAATAAAAAGGGAAAGAATACATACCTCTACAATAAGGGAAGGCATGAGACGAGTCTCGTTGAACTTATCATAATCCACCTCACCCACGAGCCACTCGGCATAGGGAATGTCATCCCACCACAGCTAGTACTCGACATCAGTCATAGAGAGTAGGGCAAGCATGAACTGTAGAGGATCCATCAAAACCAACAGTACATCCTCACCTGACAGTTGGCAGCATACCCTCTCCGCCAGGTAGAGGACCCTCAAACCAGCACCCTCTAGAGGCTAGGTGATCCTAGAAGTAATGAGGGCAACCACTTCCAAAGCAAGATCCACAACAAGAGGTGCACTTGCCCAAGTACTCCATATGACCTGTGGCAACACATAGGTTTAGAAGAAGAATCCTAGGAAACATGCAAAAGAAATGATAAGAGAAGGCAGAATCTTTACTCACCTTATCAGAAGAAAGCCCATTGAAGTGAGCCTTAACAGTGGAAAAGCTCCTCAAGTCCATATCTACTCCACGAGCAATGAGACCATATTTCACAGCCCAACACTGAAAAGAGAAAGCATAGTTTACAAGATGATAGTTAGGAAGATGACTGTTTGCAAGTAAATAGATGATAGTTTGCAAGATGGCTCTTTGTAAGATAAACAAATGGCAGTTTGCAAGATGCAATTTGCTAGATAAAGACATGAATGCAATTTGCAAGAACATGAGGTATAGTTTTGTTAACCCTAGATGACATAGGGATGAACATAATTGCAAAAGGTATGAAATATATGTTTGTAAGAAGCTACAAGAGAAAAGGGAAGAAAGGACTAACCTCAAGGAGCTTCCAAGGCCCCACTAGCTGACATAAAGTCCCACGGCTGAGTGTGTCCAAGGAGGAGTAAAGGTAGGCAAGGCAAGCCTGACCCTAGTAGGCCCCCCCAAGCATTCTTAAAATTGTGGAAGAGAACCAACCACTGCAAGGACACTGTCTACCCTCCATTGGCGAAGAGATATGGCCCTAATATGTACAACAAAAATGCCCTAGCCATTTGGGCACAATCCTCAAACGTCACCTGTGGAAGAGGTTTGTAATCCATCTTGATATCAAAGTAGCGGATCGTATCTATCATGTACCTCCATCCTAGCAAATCTATGCCCAGCTATATACCCGACTCACCCTCCAGATTAATAATCACCCCATCACACCGAAGGCCAGTCATCCGATGGAAGTCGTAGGGAGTCACTGTCATCTCCCTGTTAGCAATATGGAAGATGTGGGTAGTGTCCCACCACCACTCAGCCAAGGATTGCACCAAGATGGCACTAGCAAGGCCCCCCGTCAATATATGAAGAATAGGCTCAAAGCCACTGCATGCACCAAGGCCCTTGAGTCGTCAGTTAAGGCCCTTACCACAAAGCAACACAGTTAGTGCTTCTCCTGCCTAAGAACAGAAGCGAAACCTACAAAAAAAGATGAAAAGAGAACATAAGATTTTCAGTTGAATAAGGAAATAGGCGCAAAAGGAGTCAAAATAATGAAATAAGGGTCTCTGAGTGACAACATGTGCATGCAGGTCCACGTATGTGTATGTATGTACTCTAAATGCGCACGAATGTTGGATCATGCGTCCATATGAACTAAAGAACACGAATGCCATGCATGAATAGAGAATGCATATGCATGAATACAAGCTGCATATGCATGAATACAAGCTGCGTACACAAGCCTGATACATGCGTATGCATGAACACAAGCTGCGCACACAAGCCTGATACATGCGTATGCATGAACACAAACAGAGAGGTTCCCTCGATATTTTCGACCACCTTTTGATCAAAACTCATCCTAAGCATGTTCCTACCCTTCCTCAGGCATCAAGTTTTCATCTAAACCCATCCCATAGCAAAACCCAAGCATTAACTAGTCTAAAAACATATTAAAACAGAAGATTAAAGCAAATTTTGAAAATCAAGAAATGTTGAAAAACTTACCAATCCGGCCCTTACACCTTCCGAGAGATGATCCTGTGGCCTTTAGGTTAGTGGAGGAGACTCGTTTAGCCTTACAGCCCCATTCCAACGTGTGAGATTGAACACACCATTGGAAATCAAGTAAGAAGTTTTTGTGGTTTTGGACTTGGGTGCCATTGGAGAGGATGAGAGAGATTAGAAGAGAAAGAAAGTGTCAAATTGTGAGAGAGGTAAAGAGAAGAGAGAGAGGCAGATGGTTTTTGTAGAGAAAAAAAAATAAAAATGATGATGGAAGTTGAGTTAGAGAGGAACTGAAAGTGTGAAGAAGATGAAAAAGAATGAGAAGAAAAAGAAACGGTTGATAACCATTGGAAAAATATGAAAAGGTAGGAAGATCTAGTGGCTAAACTACATGTAATTTAGGACTCCCACTAAACTACATGCAGTTTATTAAAAAAAAAAATCAAATATCCCTAGCGAACTCCCAGAAGGTAGAAAGTACAAAAGAAAATTCAAGATTGAACCCAAAAATGACAGAAATACCCTCAGTTGGGTAGAAGGCACAAAAACTCTCAAAGCATCCCTAATGGATTAGAAGGATCAAGAACATCCCTTAGCGGATTGAAAACCATTATGGAAACTTCCCCATGACTTAAGACCATCAACCGAATCCCCAGGGAGTTATAAAATGCACAGTATCATGAAGAACTCCCCCGTGAGTCCAAAGCACAAGGACAACTCCCTCGAAGGTTGTAAAGAACTGCCTTTTCCCTAAGCGAGCTGAGGAAACTTCCTTATGAGTAGAATCAACACAAGTTTCCACTTTTCCCCAATAAGTCATAAAAGGGAAGAAGAGAATTTTCCCCCAATGGACTACACACTATCAGAGACTTCCTCGTAGGTCAAAATTACCAAGAAGGCATTCCCATGGGCCACCAACACACTTATTAGCAAGATATTCTCCCTAGTGGATCTTACACCAAGGACTTTTTCGTGAGTCACAATTACCAAGGCCACTTGTGCATATATCCCGAGGGAATTGGCACAGATCCTATACAAGCCAGAAGAGAAGAATACAACCACTTGTGCACATATCCCAAGGGAATTGAATATGCAGGCATAGTGGAAAAGGTAGAGGTAGAGATAGAGACAAAAGTCATCTAGAGTCAAGAGACTCACCAGAATAGAAGAGATAGAGATGGAGACATAACACAAGTATTACCCAGAGGTGTAAGCCACTCGAAGAAGTTTAAGGCAGGAGCCCCGGATGGACATCACTAGAGGTGTAAGCCACTCTAGGATAGAGAACTTGTTATTGCTCGTTTCCCAAGTACAAAGGTGGGACTTTGGACATACGAATCCCACGCAACTCTACAGAGTTGCCCCCCCCCCCATGTATGTGTGTTGTTTGCTGTGTGCGTGGTTTGGGCCAAAGCCGTATGTTGAAACAAAATGTTTTGTCCCTTATTCTTTTGATTCTGTTAGTGAAGCTTATGAATCAAAAGAGGGGCATCTGTAGACACTACATTTTGTACCCTTTATGACTCAGGCCCTTGTTCCCCAATGATGTTGGAATTCTAAAGCCTAAGGTTGGTTTAGAACCTGATCAGATTGAAATTGACTTGTGGAAAGTGTTTTCAGAAAAATATAACTCTTTTATGAACAAAATAAATCTATTTTTAGAAATTTAAGGCCAAGAAGCCCAAGGGCATGCATACGCATACACGCGTATGCACATGCATGTTCCAAAGCTGTGTATGCATGCTTCATGCATGCATACGCATACACAGGCATGCATACACATGCTAGGGGTCCAAAATCTATGAAAGGCAAGGCTTTTTCCATTAAAGCTAGGTTTTGGAATGAATCCCACATCATCTAGGAGCTGTTCCAAACCCCCATTTTTCAACTATAAAAATCCATGCATGGTACCTTTTCAAAACACACACAGAAAATCCTAAGGGAAAACATAAGATTTATTAGAAATAGTGAATCAAAGGGGGAGTTCTTCACAAAATATCTTCAAGTTAATATATTTCTAATTGAGGCCTTTTCTAGCCATGATCTTAGAGTTTTAAGATTACTAATCACTTCCTTGTTTGATTGTGAATAGATTTGATTTAGGGGAACGGTCAAAATCAAGCTAAGGAGTTTTGTGTTTTGAGGAATATGTTCTAAGTCCTTCTCCTTTCTTTTCTTTCTTTAATCTTTCTATTTCTTTTTTTTTTCTTGTTTGTTAAAGTTATAACATGTTTGTTTAGTTAATGTTTTATTTATTTTATTGTTTTAAGCATGTCAGGTTATTATTTCTTTGTTTTTGCTTTGTTCTATTCTTGTTTTCTAGGTTAGGGTTAAGGCGTGTATGCGTACGCATGCTTATTGCATGCACACACATACTCGAAGTATGCGTATGCATACAACTAGGCTGCGTATGTAGGCCCTATGTATGCGCACAAATACTTATACCCAGAAATCCTAATCTGAACATTTTTTGCCTCTGTTTCTCTATTATGTTTGTATAATATGCTTTGGGAGTATGTGATGTGATATGCTATGATAGATGTATATTAGGGTTTGAGACGAAGTGCCATGTTTGTTTGCTTAGATGTATGCTAGTGTATGTGTGAGTCTAGAATAACAATGTTGAATATACCTTTAATAAGATTAAGACGTAAGACACAATGAGTGGAAGCTAACCCACGGGTTAGGTGGGGTTGGGTGCCTAACATGTTCCCATCCTTATACCTAAACTCCAAACACGTGCTCTAGTAGTAAGATCAGTCCTTCCACGAAGGGCACTATACATATGGTTCCTAGACCTAATCTAGGTGGTGACTCAATCTTTTCTTCCCCCGTTGCACCCATAAATGGTTATAAGTTCTAGCTTTGTGTCGGCAGATGAGTTCTGGCTTTGTGTCAAGTCAGCAGATTAGTTCCAGCTTTGGGTTAGCAGATTAGTTCCAGCGTTGGGTTAGCAGATTAGTTCCGACTTTGTGTCAGCAGATGAGTTCCGGCTTTGTGTCAGCGACTGTCATGTGGCCTTTGGTTGGATTTTCTAGTTTGGAATAGTGTTATTATTGCTCATAGTTTCACAATGAGATATTTTGAAAAAGCTTTGTCCTATACTGTTTCAATCATTCTTGTTGTTTTATCCATGATGTTAGGTTCTAAAGTTTAGGACTTTGTGTATTTAGAACTCTAATTTGTATTGTTGGCAAACCATGATCAAAACAATGTGTTTAGAAGTGTTTAAAGCTAGCTCAAAGTTGTATGTCAATGTAAAGTTGGAATCGAGTGTAAAGCAGAAAGCACTGTGGCTTTCGGCCTGGCTCGATCGATCGAAGCTTAGGCTTGACCGATCGAAGCTCGGGCAGATCGTTTTTCTGCAGAATTTTCCAACTCAGCCCTAGTTGTTTTAAAACGTTTTTAGGGTTTCTTATTTGTCCTAAGTATAAAAGGCAAACCCTAGCCACGTTTTAGTGTTGCTCATATTGCGGTTTGTGTAAATCTCTTGTGAGATCTAGAGGAACTTTCCTTTACACAAACTTAGGGTTTTCAAGGAGGAGATATTCTCTACACCTTGATGATCAAAACAGTTGCTGCCATTAAAGCTTAAAGAATACACAAGCGGGGGTGCTTGTAGCTGGTGGGAATCCAAGAAAGAAGGAGTCCGTGGATTCGGAGCTTGCACGTGGTCGTGTCAGTAAGTTCTACTGGTTGGTAGCATTAGGAAGTCAAGCGGGGGTGCTTGTAAGTCCTTTTGTATGAACTTCGATTCTTTCAAGATAGTGGATTCAAGTTTACCTTGAGGATAGCTAGGTCAAATCCTCCCCAGGTTTTTACCGGTTTGGTTTCCTGGGTGATCATATCGTGTGTTATTTATTTTCCACTGCTTTGTATGATTTGATCTTTATTATTGTGATAACCTAAACTTGTTTAATTGGACTAAGTAACAACTTGGCTAATTACCTAGGTTTAATCAATTGTTTAAGGGGTCTAAAAACTATCAAGTGGTATCAGAGCGGGTAGCTCTTTTGTTTTTGATCCTTTGATCTCTGAGCTGATCCTTGACCCCTGTTGTCATGGAACACGGACACTCTCTAGTTATTCCTCCTCACTTTGATGGGAATAATTATGCTTACTGGAAAGTAAGGATGAAAGCCTTCCTGAAATCCATTGATGAGAGAGTATGGAACTCCGTTGAATACGGATGGGAGAAGCACACTACTCCTGTTAGTGAGTGGCAAACTTCTCAGAAAGAAGCAGCTTCGTTTAATAGCAAGGCTATGAATGCGATTTTTAATGCTGTTTCTATGGAGGAATTTAAGAGAATCTCGAATGTTGAGATCGCTCATACTGCTTGAAATATCCTCCAGACTGTGCATGAAGGCACAAAGGCTGTCAAAATAAATAAATTGCAGCAATTGACTTCTAAATTTGAAAGCATTAGGATGTCTGATGATGAATCTTTTGATGAATTCTATGCTAAACTAAATGATATTGTTAATTCTGCTTTTAACTTGGGTGAAATCTATGATCAACCTAAAATTGTTAGGAAGATTTTTAAATCTTTGACTGAAGACTTTAGACCCAAGGTGACTGCCATTACTGAAAGTAAGGATGTGGACTCCATCCCTGTTGATGAGCTTGTAAGATCTCTTCAATCCTATGAGTTGGATCTACCCAAAACTACCAAATCCAAATCAATGGCTCTTAAGTCAGTTGATGATGTTGATAGTGGTGGATTTGATGATGAGCTCTCTGCTACAGAGATTGCCTATCTTGCCAAGAACTTTAGAAACTTTCTCAGGAATAACAATAGAAAGGCAAGAGGCACAAACACAGCTAAACCTAGAAATTTTAGGAAGCATGATCCCACTAAGGTTAATAACAATGATAAACCTAGAGAAAGAGTAGGTCAATCTTCCAATAATTCTTTGGGCTCTCAATGTTTTGGATGTCAAGGGTATGGACACATGAAATCTGAATGTCCAACCTACTTAAGTCTATGGGTAAGGCTATGGCTGTAACCCTTAGTGATGGTGAAGTTTCTGATCATGATTCTGATTGTGATGAGGATGGAAACTTCATTGCTTTCACTGCTACTGCTGTAGTTGATGAGAGCATATCTGTTGAAGAGAACCCTTCTGATGGGGAACTCTCTGAAGATGCAGATCTTCAAAAGGCCTATAACAAACTTTGCAAAGTTGCTGCAAAGGATGCTATGAATGTTGAACTTGGCCTAAAGAAAATTGAATCTCTTGAGCTTGAAAAGAAAAATTTGCTTGTTAAATTGCTTGATGCTAATGATCTTTTGAACAATGTGAAAACTGAAAACATGCTTTTGCTTGATAAAGTTAAATCTTTGGAACTTGATTTATCTGTTGCTAGATCTGCTAGTTCTAAATTTGATCAAATGCTGAGTGTTCAAAAGTCATCTTCTGACAAAACTGGTTTAGGTTATGTTGATAGCATCTGTGTGTCCGCTCCCCATTCCACTAAGTTTGTTCCTTCATCTTCTTCTTCTGAACCTTCTGTGAGTGAGATAGTGAGTGAAACTGTCAAACCCCTTGTGAGTGAGGTTGCTGAACCCTTAGAAGGTTCATCATCTAGGAAGATTAAGGTTGATCTAAAAGAATCTAAGCCTAAGAAGCCTACCCTATCTAAGGACAAGACACATGATAAACCTGCATGGGTTTGTCACTTTTGTGGAAAGACTGGACACATACGTCCAAATTGCTACAAGCTGCAAGCTGTAAAGAGAGCAAACAAACCAAAAGTACCTGTACCTCAAGCACTTGATCCTATGGTACTTATTGGTGATTTGGTAAAGGCTTTAAACCTTTATTCCAATCCTGGAGTTGGTAATCATTCTCAAGTGAATAAGAACTCCAATGCTCGTGGTGCATCTAAAAAGTTTTGGATGCAAAAGACTCGACCTAACTGAGTCTTTCTGACATGGTCCTTGTGCTTCATTGCTTTACCCTTTGTGACCATTGTTCTTTGGTTGTGTTTTTTTTTTTTTTTGTCTCTAGGATTTGCATTGCATAACATTCATGCATTTCATTCTAGGTGTTTTTATTTTTATTAAAATAAAATAAAATAAAATAAAAATTAAAAAAAAAAAGGGAAAAGGAAGCACATTTTGTTTTTGCACTATTCTTCTTGGTTTTTGAGAACAAAGTTGGTCAATTTATTTTCACATAACATGTTTTTTGTACCTTATTTAGCTTTGATGAGCTTATTTATTGCACTCTACTAGTTGAAGATTTGTAGTGCATGTTGTGTGGGAAAGATGTGTATGGTTTTTGATTACTATGTCTTAATCTTGAAGTCACATGTTTTTAAATGTTGGACTTGAAATTTTAGAGAAAGGCATAAATAACCATCTCACCACTGTTCACTAGCCAATCATGAACACCTTAGTGCATATCATAAGATTTTGTACTCGAGAAAGTGTAGCACATGCACAAAAAGAACATAAGGTGAAGCCTCGGTAAAAGTGCTTAATTCTTAAAATCTAATTGGTGTGTACTATTAGGCTTGATGCCAAACTCACATAAACTTAAAATTGGAATGTATATTATGAGGCATAAATACAAGAAACTTACATGATTACAAGCTTATGATCTAGGAGATGTGGGAGTTATATGATGTAACTCTTTAGGTGATAGTCTCTTTTAAATTCTTTGTGATGAATTTTGTAGACTCTGTGATTGTTTGCTATTCACATATCACCTCACATGTATCTCATGTCTTTGCTAGTCGCACACACTACACGAGTTACTCATTGCTAAACATTGTACATGTTATTGTGTGTGTTTATGGTCTGACCAACCAAGTTTTTGCAATCACTTTGAATTATGTGCAAACTAAATTTGTTGCTTGAAAATTTGTGAAGAATGCAAAATTTCGTTTTTGGGAATATTGGGCTTAAAACTCTTCTTTGGAAAATCATATCATCTTATACTCATGCATTTTTGTTCTTAAATTTCAATGCTTTGAGTTAAATCAATTTGTTTTTCAAAAATTATGTTTTTCCTGAAAAATATGGTGAGCCTCTGCCTGATTCAATCGGTCCATTCTGTTTTTTGACCGATCGAAATTTTTAAAATTTTAAAATTTTTTAGAGAGGGAGCCTCTGTCTGTTTCGACCGGTCGAGGGTGATTTTCGACCGATCGAAACTCGTGTATCAGGTTTTTTAAAAAAGCAGAATAGGACTTTTTCAAAGTCACTATTCAAACTTTTTCAAGCTTCTCTCTCTCTCTCCGCGTTGGCTCTTGGCTCCACCATCAAATTTTTGTCGTTTTCCTTCAAGATTTTTGCAAGGTTTTTGTCCTTAGAAGCCAGTAAGACCCTTTTGCCCTTCTTTTTCAAGTTTCTTTCTTGTTTTCATGCATTCTCATGGGTATTTTCGGCATCTTCAAAATTATTGGGGTTTTTGATGATTCAAGCCAATTCTTGTGTAATTGATCAATGGTTTTTTGTGCCATGATGTTATATTGATGTTCCCTGTAGTTTAATTTGATCAATTTTGTGGTTTTTGAAAAATTGAAAATTCTAGGGTTTTGAATTTGATCCGAATTGGGGATTTTGTCAAATTGGCTTAAATTGATGAAATTGGCTTCTCCAATTGATGTAATTGGTAATTATTGTTGTTATTATATCATGTGTAATGATCAAATTCGTCAATTTTTTTAAAATCGATTAAGTGGTTTCTATATTTTGGGGTTTTTGTGTTAAAAACCTTTATGTCAAGCCATTTTTGTATTTTGAACCTTTTTGACTTAATTCACTGCATTAGCACATGCATCATGACATTTAAACTTGTTCTTGCATCATATAGATTTTGATTCTATTTTTTGTTTTTGTGCTAACTTGCAGTCTGCCCTTGGTTTTTGGTTTGTGGTTTTTTGTTCTTTCGCTCAGTGTTTTGATCCTTATCTTAGCACCATGCCTAGGAAAACTAGAGCTCATAGGACCACTACCACCTCCTCTGAGTCTCCACCTAAAGTAGAGCTGTTTAAGAATGATAAGTGTAGAGAAGCCTATGACACCTTGAACTGTAGGCGTAAGATCTAGTCTGAGCGAGCTGTTGTGTTAGATGTGCTTGATCCGGCCATTAGGGCCAATTTTGAGTCTAGGGGTTGGTTGCCTCTCGTAGAGATAGATCATCCACCTCCGACCGCCCTGATTAGAGAGTTCTACTCGAACCTCTCTTGCCACATCTATGATTCCAACACCCTAGTTAGGAGTTGGATACGAGATGTAGAGTTCACCATTACCCCTCGGGTGGTGGCTGAGGCTCTTGGGGTGCCGGTTGTTCGGGATGCTGACTATCCCTATGATGAGTCACCCTCTTTAGATGTTGTCATGTCTTACATCACTGGGTCATCTATCTAGTGGGGTTCTGATCCTCGGATCACGTCCGCTGAGCTTACCGAGACTGCCTATCTCTTCTTTAGGATTGCGTGTCATTCCTTGTGGCCTATCTCTCATTTCCACACCATCCCTTTAGAGCGATGTGTGTTTTTGTACGCCTTTGCTTCTGGAGCGTCCATCAGTTTTCCTCACTTGTTCCTTCGTTCTTTGAATGAGGTTCATAGGAGTTCTGCCGTAGGGCATGCGCTAATTCATCCTATTTTCATTCATAGGATTCTGCTCTATTTAGGTCTAGATGGTTTTCCGTCAGGTGAGCCTGTTCATGTGATAGCTCCCATAGGTGCCACCTTTCTTCGTCAGAGGGCTGCTCAGTTGAGAGTTCCTCCTTCTCGTCCTAGAGGTGCGTCATCTAGTAGTGTTCCCCCTCCTCCTTCTTCTACAGGTACAGCTGCTGTTGAGACTTCAGGTGCTGCTGCTGATGCTGATGCTGCTGTTCCTCCACCGACTGCTACGGATGATTCAGACATTCGTCGCACGTTGGATCATGTCTTGACCGTTCAGGCGGCTCAAGGACAGATTTTGGTGGACGTACTTGATAAAATATGTGCCTTGCGTGCGGAGTTGGCGCAGTTTAGACCACCTCCCTTTTGATGATGGCTATCTTGTTTGCCCTTTGGCATTCCGTCACAAAAAGGGGGAGTACTTGTAGGTTTTTTGTTTTCAGGGGGAGACCTTTTGTTTTTGGTTGGAGCTTGTGGAGTTTTAGATTGTATCTAGGTACTTCACTGTGTACTTAACATTTTTAGCTCTTACCTTGTTTTTGATGGGATATTCATGTTAGGGGGAGTTTTTATGTTTTTGTTGGTACTTTATTTGTTTCTTGTTTCAAACTGCTTATTGATTTATATTTATGAGTTATTCATTGATATATGTCTTTATTTGTGTGTTGTTTGAAATCAAGAAGTTATTTTGTTTACTTGTATTATTTCCACACATGCGGTTATGCATTTTGTTTAGTGTTTCAGGAAATATACAGGTTGATTCAATTGAGCTGCTGTCTACACTTGCAACTGATAGATGGTAGTTAGGATTGAATTTGGTTTATGAGCATTATTTTGTAAAGGGCTTTTCACTTTGTAAACTTTGAGCTTCTAAGTTGTGTTTTGTCACGGATTGCCAAAGGGGGAGTTTGTTAGGTTCTAAAGTTTAGGACTTTGTGTATTTAGAACTCTAATTTGTATTGTTGGCAAACCATGACCAAAACAATGTGTTTAGAAGTGTTTAAAACTAGCTCAAAGTTGTATGTCAATGTAAAGTTGGAATCGAGTGTAAAGCAGAAAGCATTGTGGCTTTCGGCCTGGCTCAATCGATCGAAGCTTAGGCTCGACCGATCGAAGCTCGGGCAGATCGCTTTTCTGCAGAATTTTCCAACTCAACCCTAGTTATTTTAAAACGTTTTTAGGGTTTTTTATTTGTCCTAAGTATAAAAGGCAAACCCTAGCCACGTTTTAGTGTTGCTCATATTGCGGTTTGTGTAAATCTCTTGTGAGATCTAGAGGAGCTTTCCTTTACACAAACTTAGGGTTTTCAAGGAGGAGATATTCTCTACACCTTGATGATCAAAACAGTTGCTGCCATTAAAGTTTAAAGAATACACAAGCAGGAGTGCTTGTAGCTGGTGGGAATCCAAGAAAGAAGGAGTCCGTGGATTCGGAGCTTGCACGTGGTCGTGTCAGTAAGTTCTACTGGTTGGTAGCATTAGGAAGTCAAGCGGGGGTGCTTGTAAGTCCTTTTGTATGAACTTCAATTCTTTCAAGATAATGGATTCAAGTTTACCTTGAGGATAGCTAGGTCAAATCCTCCCCAGGTTTTTACCGGTTTGGTTTCCTGGGTGATCATATCGTGTGTTATTTATTTTCCGCTGCTTTGCATGATTTGATCTTTATTATTGTGATAACCTAGACTTGTTTAATTGGACTAAGTAACAACTTGGCTAATTACCTAGGTTTAATCAATTGTTTAAGGGGTCTAAAAACTATCACATGAAATTGATTTTGTAGAGAAACTCCCAAAGATGTGTTTTATGTGTTGTAAAAATGCTAATTATCATGAGACTTGCATTTCTCCACCCCCCATTAATTATGCTACTTATTGGGCTTTAGCTCTTTCCACTCCTATAGTTTTACAGATAAATTAGCTATACGTCAGGCATGGAGCTTAGTTTATTGGTGGTGATTGGAGTACTAAGCTAAGAGGGAGATTTTTGCTATAAATTGTTGGTGACTCCACTAACTAAATTATTCAAAGCCATAGCTAATTCTACAAGAGGTTGGGCTCTTGAGGTTTGTTAGCTTTTCGCGTGATAGGCCTAGATTCTCTGTTCAAGTTATGTATCTTAGAGAGGATAGTGACTATGTGTTTATTTATTTGAAACTTTGGATTTTCATGTATATTTGGAGACATATGATTTGTTGTTTGTATTTTTTGTAAATGAGTCATAGAGTTCTGACTTATATTGTGGAGAGATCAATTATTTAATTATTTTATCAAATGGAAAGAAGAAGAAAAAAATCCCCTACAATATCTCTTAAAGGCTCGGTTTTTCATGCTTTGAACCCTTTTGGGTTTGGGGCATGACACTTTGCTTGCATTTTTTTCCCTTTTTAGCTTGCATTTTAGAAGTTGCGCCTTCGCTCCAAGTGTGTACATGCAACAACAAAGAAAACATAAAGCCAGTAGACAAGCAAAAGATATAACAAAGAAACAAAGGAAGCACACAAAGGGGCAAACAAGGAATGAAAGCACACAAAGGGGCAAACAAGCATATTATCAATCAAACAAGCAAGAAAGGGTGTCCTAGAAGGACAAATGTAGATTTGGATTTGGTGTCCGCAGTTCCATTATGTTGGAGTACGAGCGACACATGTGCCATCAAGCAAAGTTCCTAAAAGGGACTCAGGATTTCGTATACAAAGATGAGTGTGAACCCGCACAAAATCATAGGTAGGAACTAAGCTTAATGACACAAACAAGCATACAAAGACACATGCATGAGCATATATGCAAGGATGAAAAAAATCAAAGGAAAACCAAACAAGATGGCACAAAGCAAGCATGTTATCACACAAAGGGGAAGGGTAAGCATGTTATAAGGCACATACAAAGGATAACATGAGAAACCCTAACATGTAAAGCTAAACAAAGTAGAAAAAGGCAAGTGGCTAGCAAACCAACATCATAAAGATGTACTCCCACACATGGTTTCATCCAAGCAAGCCACAAAAGGGAAGATACAATCAAACAAATAAGAAGACGCCAAAGGCAAACAAGACATGTGAAGCATGGCTAGGAGGCAAGAAATGAGATCCAAGCATACAAGCATAGATCTAAGCATGAAACACCCAAACATGGCATCACAAGAACAGATTTGGCAAAAGGAACACACAAAAGCATGTAAAAAGACCAAACAGAGCATATACATGCAAATAGGAATGACTCCAAACCCTTTATTGAAACTTAGTAGACCTAGACCACTAGATCTACATCTACATCCTACCTAAAAGCCAAGACACAAGAGAAAGGCATAAACAAGATGTATAAAGTTATAAAAGCACTAGGCATAGCTTCCAAACATATAGATCTAAACACATAAACATGGCAAGAAGCACACGAACATGGCAAAGAGCACAAACAAGAAATTTATACATATCCTAGACCAAGAAGGCTAGGCCAACAACATCAAAGTAATAAAACAAGTTGAGAAAGCAATAAAACAACTATAAAACAATAAAACATTCTAGGAAGCAAGATAAAGCAATAAACATGCTTAGGAAATTATAAGAAAGCAATAAACAACTATAAAAATTAAATGGGTGTAGATAGTAGCTAAAAAACTACATCTACACCCCTAAACCACAAATCCAAGGTACAAAGACCAAGAAGATGAAGATGAGAGTAAGAACAAACCTCTTGATGTGTAGAAACATGGTAGATCAAAGGTTTTTAGGTGTTTTTAGGAGAGAAATGTAGAGAAAAAAGAGAAAACTACCTAGAAAAGATGCTCTAAGACCCCAAAATTCATCCCCATCAAAATATGATCTATCTAAGGATGTTTTGGACATTTTATAGGCAAAAAAGTGCTCGGCGCACCTCCAAGGACCACTGGCCTGACAGCATCATGACGTCAGTTGTTTTGTCATTTTCCAGCTTTTCAATCCCAACTTTGATCGCTTATTTGAAGGCCTTTCTGAACTCTGATTGAGCCAATTCTAGTGGTATTAGAAAGATTTGGATATCTAGAGTCCAAAACACTTAACAAAATGAAATTCTAACAGTTGAATCAAAAGTTATGGCCTCGAGAAGCAAGCTGACACGCTTGGCTATTTTGATGATATCTCAACCATTTTAATTCCAATTTCAACCTATGAATAGTCGTTGGAAAGGGAATTAAACTATTCACAATGACGCTAGTTTCCAACTCATTCTGATGGTTAGATGAAAATTAAGTTTTCGGACTTCCTAGGAGTCAACCTTGAGTCAAACTTGGTCAACGTTGACAAAAATCTTTGTTAACCTTGGGTTTGATGTTATAACATGGAAAATGTTGTTTTTGGGTGTTTTGGACAAATTTTGACCTTTGGTCAACCCTGGGCTGACTAGGGGCATTTTGGTTAGTTTGATCTAAAAAGGCACTTTGAGTTCTCCGATGCATAAACGGGTTGTACCATGTCAATTTAGAAGTTGCCATGGTCTCCTAGTGAAAAGTTAATATCTTTGGAATTTTTGGGGTTAGGCATGCAAATTGAGGGCGAAAAGAATACGATATCTGTACCGCTTGATTCCGAAGTTTTAGGATATTGCATTTGCTTACTTGTCTCATGCACACAATTAGTTTGTTGATGCCCTAGCAACCTTGACTAGCATGGTTAAGCTGGTTTAAGGAGATGAAATGCAACAGTTGTACACAGAAGTCTGTGGTTTACCAGCCTACTGCATGAATGTTGGAGCTGAAATCGATGGAAAGCCATGGTACCACGATATCAATACCTCCTATATCAAGGATGGGGAATATTTGTATAGAGCCATTGCGAGTGAGAAGAAGTTCATCAGGTGCATGGCATGCCAGTTTTCTTGAGTGGTGAAATCCTATAAAAGAAGAACCACGATAGAACCCAGCTTTGATGTATAGACGCTACAAAAGCTAACCATTTGATGGAAAAGGTGCATAAGGGTTCGCTTAGAACCCATGCTAGTGGACCTTTATTGGCCCAAAAGATTATGAAAAGCCAGTTACTATTGCCTCACCATGGAGAATGATTACATTAAGCATATGAGAACTTGCCATCGATGCCAAGTCTATTAGGACAGGAAAAATGTTCCTCCCTAACAGCACTGTGGCCTTTTTCTGTGTGGGGTATGAACGTCATCGAACTTGTGATTCCGAAAGTTTCGAATGGGCATGAGTATATTTTAGTGGCTATCGACTACTTTACCAAGTGAGTGGAAGCTGCTTCCTATAAGAGCTTCACACAGGCGGCAGTAGCTTGATTCTTGAAATAGAATATCATTTGTCGCTATGCTTGCCAAAAGAGCTCATTACCAATAATGGGAAGAATCTGAATGGAAAAATGATTGAGTAGATTTGCCAACAATTCAAGATTAAGCATTGAAACTCAATTTCCTACCATCCTCAGTTGAATGGTGCAATGGTAGCAACCAATAAGAATGTGAAGAAGATTTTAGTGAAGATGACAGACACCTATAAGGACTGGCATAAGTACTTGCCATTTGCCTTGTGTTCTTACCACACTTTTGTTGTACTTCCACTGGTGCAACACCATATTCTTTGGTTTATGGCATGAAAGTCATCCTCCTAGAAAAGGTCGAGATTTTGTCTCTCATTATTTTGTCACAAAGAGAGCTAACCGAAGTCGAATGGGCTCATTCCTACTATGAGCAGTTGAACTTGTTAGATGAAAACCACATGACTGCGATGTGCCATGGAAAGTTGTACTAGCGCCGCATAGAGCAAGCTTTCAACAAGAAGGTTCGACCTAGAGTCTTTGAAGAAGGTGACTTAGTCTTGAAGAATAGCAATCAGGCTATGCCTGACCATAAAGGAAAGTTTACCCCAACCTATGAGGGCCCTTATGTGGTGAAGAAGGCATTTTCAGGAGGATCCTTGATCTTAGCAGACATGGATGGACATGATTTCAATATGCCCACAATTTAGATGCTGTAATACAGTACTTTGCATGATTAAGTGCAAACCTTTTTTTTTTTCTTGAATTAAAAAAAAAATAGAAAAAATAGAAATGATAGAAGCAAGTCAAACATTGTGGAATGCTAACTACATAAGGTCATGTGCAGATAAAACAAAAAACAAAAAAGATAGAAGCAAGATCTCTATCAATCTCATTGAGTCTAGTATATGAGTGGCAAAAACGGACCAGCACTCTCTCAAATCCAGAACTCAAGGTGCAACTCTGCATCTCTATGTCAAGCATGGCTTGTAATGTGCCAACCTCAGCAGTGGTAACTCTCAATACCTCCTCCTTCTCTGCTAGCTTATTCTGGAGATGAAGAAATGCCAACTGTGGCTCACTAGGCTCGTCAACCGACCTAAAATCAACACTCAAATAAGAAAGAATGTAAAATGTGTCTTGCACTAGTTTCCCTACCAGATCATCAGCCCTGAGACTCACCTCAACACAGCTAGCCTCTACTGCAACCCATTCCTCATCTCTAGTCTAACTAAGAGCAGTAAACCTCTGACCAAGATCTGCAAGCTTACTCTCCAAGCTCAAAACTCAAAACCTCAGCTAAGAACACTCATTCTTATGGAACACTTGTCTCTCAAGCTCCACCACAATTTTGTAAGACTTGAGCTCTAGATTATCCATGGTCAGATCTGAAGAAATCTAGTGATTTGATGCTAAATGATGGAAGAAACCATGAAAAATAGTGTTTTCTAGAGGCCAGCATGTGAACGTTGGGCTAGGCTATTGTGCAATTAGTGGACGTCATGCCTCATTCACATGCCAGGTAGGAGATTGCCCTCCGACACACGCTGATGTGATTTTGGCCACCCAATTTCGAAGAAAACTTGTTTGCGACAACATCAATTCCTAGATTCTATCATTTCTACACCCATGTTAAAGCTCAATTTGTTTAGTGGCAAATCGATTCGTCTAAAACTTTTTCTTGATAATTGAGACCACACAAAACCTATACTAGGGTAGTTTATTTTTATGTGTCTTGTTGGCTATTTCAAAATATGTTGAACCTTATGTTGAAAACCAGTTCACCCGATGGTTGGGTCGATTCAACCTAAGCCTTCCAGACGAATGTCAAAATTATGCCAAGGTCATTTCTACTTTAATGGTGGTATGCTCAAATTGATATGATGATGGCAGAGGTTAATTCCTGCGTAAGATTCCTTCGAGGAAACCACTAGACCAGTCAATTCAATGGATAGCTGGGTCCGGTCAATATAGTCCGCCAGAGGGTGAGACCGCAAGAATCCCGTTTGGGAAAGCTTATGTTCAAAATATCTAGAAGCCCATTGGGGCTCAGTCATCTAGTACGAAGATGTTTGTATTCCAAGCTTGTTTTCGGCTTAGAATCGTGCAAAATACACAGTAGGGCAGTTTTATTTTGTATAGTTTGATCAATATCTACAAAGTTTGTTAGGGACATATTTTATGTAATTGGCTAATCTTTTGACAAAATGCACTTTACTTATAATTGGATAGATCTTGGATGAGTTTAAGACTTCAAGAAACACATTGTTCAAGTCAAGTGTTAAAGCCATGAATATCTGACCAAGAAACAAGTGAAGAAGAGTTGTTCATTAAAACTTGACAGATACCTCGATAGAAACAGTATCTATAGAGATTTAAGAACGAAGCTCGATAAAAGCTGAATCTGTCGAGATCTACGAAATTAGAATTTCCAAATTTGATTTTTGGCCCTAGCTGACATGTATGTATAAGGTTTCTTTTCTCATAACCCTAGAAATATATAAGGCTTATTTTAAAGGCTGTTATACAGGGAGAACACATGCAGAAAGTGACCTAGTTCATTATTCTCTCTGAAAAAGCTACTGCGTCTTTACGCCAAGGGTTTTGTAACCAAGGAACTTTCTGATCTTCATTGTTAATGAACTTAACAACTTTGTAGCCAATATCTTCTTCAAGTTGCTGGAGTTAGTCACATACTAGGATCTGTGCACATTGGTTAGTCACATACTGGGATTCATGCATTAAGGGAAAGATTGTCACTACAATACAAGTCCAATTGGGTAGTAAGGGTTCAATTGTAAGTTGGTATTTCGGGATAGGCCAAATGGTTTGGTAAGATTCCTTATACTTGTAACCACTTATGATTGATAATAGTGAATTCTTGGGAGTGATGACCTTAAAATCACCTGGTAGAGTTTTGCCTCGGTGGTTTTCCCCATTCCCTATACTTGTAACCGCTTATGATTGATAATAGTGAATTCTTGGGAGTGGTGACTTTAAAATTACTTGGTGGAGTTTTGCCTCGGTGGTTTTCCCCATTCGTAAACAAATCACCTGTGTCAAATTTATTTTTTGCTGCATTTAGTATAATTGGTGATTTGTTTGTGCTACCACGCTATTGCATGAAATTTGATCTAATTAATTAACTTGAGTAATTAATTAATTAATTGCAAGGGGTTAGTACATTTTAACCCAACAAAGTTGACTATTTAGGGTGAAGACCCACGTAAAGCATTTCCCAAAGACTATTGTAATAAAACCGGGATGATCACGTCATGAAGGTTTTGCTAATACTTGAAACCACATGAAAACCATACTGGGACAGTTTTTATTTCATGCAGTTCCTCCAATTCATTTTATAGTAGATTAGTTTTATCATAATTTATTGGTAAATCCATGGGAATACAATGCAATAGTGTGCAAGCGGATGCAAGATATGGTATACAAGTAGATGCAAGATTGATATAGAATGCAAATAGATGCAAGATAACTATGAATCTTAGAGATGCAACAATTTATAAATGAAAAGCAAATGGTGCAACAAGCCCATAAATGCTACATAAGTTGATAGGCATATATTTGAGCCTAAGGGGCAATGTCCAAGATACAAGTCTAGGCCCAGTATGGGGCAATATAATACATATTTGACCCACTAAGGGGCAGTGTTTGAAAAGTACATACAAAGATAAACGTGCCCACGCAAGGGTTACATCATAATACAACAACATGTGGCTAAGCTACAAAGAGTCATCATCTCTGAATGAGTCATCAGCAAAGCACTTAGTGCTAGTGTCACCCTCAGCGGCTTAATTGGAAGAAGGACCTACTGGATCAACCAAGAGGTTTGAAGCCCATCTTGGAACCTAAGGTGGAGCTCATCCTAGTGACTAGCCTCATACCCAATCCGGAACCTGAGCAAATCCCCACCTACAGCAGGGCCCGGAGGTACTGGTATATAATCTAGCATCTGTCTATGTTCTAGGGCATAAAAGTATAGGAAAGCAGGCACTAGAGGTACATACATCCCTCGTCCTCTAAGTTCACCAATTAGAGTGCTGACGTAGCCTCTGAGCATAGCCATCTAGGCAATGAAGTGATGCTTAATATGGCCCCCACGCTCCCTATGCAATCCCTTTCTCTCACGGGCCAAGGCTCTAGCAATCTCCTCCTGTATAACCCCATCCCTGGCTACAGCACTGCTCTTAAGCTCTGCCACGCAAGCCTATAAAGTGTCTACCTGTGATCTCAAAGTAGTCACCTTAGCTTGCCAAAATCCCCCGAGCAGTCTACCTGTACTCATAAGGCAATCATCGATGATAGGTCCAACAGATGACCTCCCAAACCAAGCAGCATAGTCTATCGCCTATGTAAGAAAGACCTCAAAAGTGCCCACCGCATATGTGAGATTGTCCCAAATCATCACAAGGCTCAATAGGGTACAAGGTGGACCTCTAGGCACTCTGTTAGCCGGCATCACCTAATGATATGTCCGCTCAGCCAAAAAGAACTCCCAACCCTCAAGAGCCCAAAAACAGCATCATGCATGTGACTCAACTATAGCTAGAGTAACATCTAGTCAGCTCAGTACTGCACCATCATAAGGGCAATGACATATCTCACCCCATGCAACATAGACCAATGCAGCATTAATGGGAGCTAGTTGAGCCAATATAACTCTAGTAATGGTACAGATGGACCAAGCCAATGCTCTAGGAAATGTCATGGCTGAGAGACTGGTATACTATGGCCGCAAAGAGGAATGTACTCATATTCCTACCAGGTCAAAATCTGTTAGAAACCTCCAAAATTCTAGAAACTTTTCCATGCAAAGAGCCGCGAACCCTAGAGGAAGAACCCATAAGAAAGGGACCTCTAATCATAACTCCCAATAAGAGGTACTACCCTCACTATTGAAACCAACCTAAATGGAAGTACGAACCTATCATCGCCAAAGAAACAGGTATTGATGAAATACAAGAAGAATCCCCTAAACGCCGTGTTGTCAAGCTCCTCTCTCCAGTGAATAGTAGCTAGCAGCTATCTCAACCGAATCCTGGGCTCTTGAGTAGGCCTGAAGAAGTTCGCCTTCACTCTACGAAGAGGGTCGGTAAAACCTGAGGGTGCTTATGCCTCCTCTATGCTCACATGCTCGTTTGGGACTGGCTCCCATCCAAATCTAATGCCCAAGATGGCAATCCAGTCAAATGCAAGGATGTTACTCCTCGCAGCTCAAATGAAAAGTACCCATCTCTATATGATACTACTGCAACACGGCCAAAACTAATCAATGCCTCATAGCACAGGCTGGAATGCTAATGAAGGCCTCAAAGCCTTGCTAAATCAAAAAAGTGTGATAACACATATGGGTCTTTGTAGACACCGCATTTTGTACCCCTTACAACTCGGGCTCTCATTCCCCAATGATGTTGAATTCTAAGACCCAAGGTTGGTTCAAGGCCTAATCAGATGTTAAATTAACTTGAGAAATGTTAAAATGATAAATATAACACTTAATGAGAAAAAAAATCTTTTTTTGGAAAAAAAAAAAAAAAGGTCAAGGAAACCCTTGCTATGCACATGCAAGAATCAGCATGTGCACGTAACTTTTTGCATGCGCATGCAGACCCGATCTTGTGCACACATAGCAAATTCCAAAAACTACAAAAGGCAAGTTTTTTGCATTAATATTGAGGTTTGGAACGAATCCCACATCATCTGGGAGTCATTCCAAATCCCTATTTCACACTATAAGTAGCCTTATTTGGTATATTTTCAAAACACACAGAAATCCCACGAGAAAAAACTAAGATTCACTAGAAATAGTGAATCAAAAATGGAGTTTTTCACAAAACATTCTCAAGTCAATTTTATTTTGATTAGGGCATTTTCCGGCCTTCATCTTTGAGTTTAAGATTACTAATCACTTTTTTTGTTAATTGTAAATAGATTTGATTAAGGGGAACGATCAAAAATCAATGTGGAAGAGCTTTTTTTTAAGGTATTAGTCTAAACTTTTCTTTTTCCATTTCTTTTCTTTTCTATGTTTTAATCTTTCTATTTCCCTTATTTTCTTGTTTTAATATGTTTATCTAGCTTAGGTTTACGTAGTTGTATGTTTTTATACTTTCAAAGCTTCTATTTCACATGTTTAATTCCTTGTTTACTCTCACATGTTAGAATTAGGGTTTTATAATTTTGATTCCATGAACATGCATTCACATGCTTATCCATAATGTCATAGGTGCTAAGTTACTGCAAGGTAAGTAAAGCTAAGTCATACATTCGCAATGTACATGCATTTGTGATATGATCTTGCTTAGGTTTGATGATAATTATGATCTTGATACCTTGGATGATGACATGTTTTGATTGGCTTTGTTTCTACCCTTGATTTAATGATTCATATATTTCTGCCTTGGATAAGATATGATGAAATAATGTGAGATGCCATGCTAGATGAATGTTAGGGTTTATGATGTGATGCATGATTAGATGAATGTTAAGTCTTGGTTGATAAGCATGATAGATGTATGGTTAGGGTTGTTTGATGCTATGTTGATTCTTAGATGTATGTTAGTGTGTGTGTGTGTGTGTGCGTGAGTTAGATATAGGTCTTGAGTGTGCCTTTAATAAGGTTCAGACATAAGATATAATGATGGGAAGCCAACATTAGGGTTGGGCAGTTTTGGGTGCTTAACACCTTCCCAAGACTGTACCTTAACTCTAAACCCATATCTCTAGTAGTAAGATCAAAAGGTCCTTCCTCGAGAGGACGCTATATATATGGTTCCTAGGCCATTGCAAAAACTAGGTGGCGACTCCCCCCTGTGTCCACAGTGGCGACTCCACTGGGATAGTGAGTTTAATTGCTATGTGTCCTATGTCTTAACCTTAATAAAGGCTTACTCAATACTTGTTTGCACACACATCGCATGGTTCTTTTGTCCCTTAACCTTGGTTGGTGATGAGTGAGAAGATGAAAGGCTCCATTCGGGCCCAAGTCTTTCGAAGTTCATCCCACCAACTCACAATGTGTGCCATTGCCTATGATGGGCTTTAAGTACATTAGTGGTTTGCCACCAATCCACAAAGGTCCTCTTAGGCCCTTGGTTGGAATCATGGCCTACCTAGTTGTGAGTGACCTACTTATCTATTCTTTTAGCCTTAAGGAGCCTATCCACACTTAGAGAGATCCTAGATCCTATCAAAAGAGGGTAGCTTTTTATATCTCTTGTTTTTTCAGCTGTATATCTTATGATCACCTAATTCTAAAGGACAAATAAAATATGTAAAAAGTTTTAGCATGACCCTAAAGTTATGCCATACCCTGAGACAAATGATATGAAAGAAAAGAAGTTCTCACATGTAAGAGGCTTGTCCCTAAATCTAAAGGGTATATCTTAACTTGAAAGGTTCATAAGACCATAGCCTAATTGCAATCATAAGCCCAAACCAAAAAGCCCTTTTGAAAAAGAGGACTTTGGGCCTAAGATAACAAGCATGCTATGGACTTAGCATCCAAGATCCTACAAAGTAAATATGGATTTCCCTAATCTTGGGCCTCTTTGTTGCATGCTTAGACCCAAAATGATGAGAAATTCATGGACTTTGAAGAAAGGTTATAATATATTCTAGCTAATGGGCTACTTCAAAAAAAGAGATAATGATAATGAAATGAAAAGAGAAGAGCCCAAAGGTGATGAATATATTGTAAGCCCACGTTTGAGACAAAAGGTTGAAAATCTCTAAGTAAATTATAATGAAAGCCCATAAAGGTAAGATGAGAGCATTGTTTTAAATGGACCAAAGCCCAATGAAACAAAAGGTAGGGTTCATGAGATGAAAGGGAGTGATTTTGTAATTAGGACTTCATCAAAATAGACTTAAAGACTTTCTAAGAACACCTATAAACAAAATAACTCTTCAATTGGGACATGGACTTAATAAAAATGGGACTTCTTTTCAGGCACCATTGCCCACCAAAGTCAAGAAAACATGTCCCCAACTCCAATTTTGAATTGAGAAAAGAATGGAAGGCGTTTGGTCAAGATTGAGGACACACATCAAGAAGGGTTCCAAGTAGGGCAATCTTCTCAAGCAACAATGGTCGCGCCAATCAATGATGAAATTGCACAAAAGATATTCAAGGCAATGGAAGAACAAAGTGTGCTCTCAAAAAGATGGGGAGTCACCTCACTAAGCTAGAAGAGGCTAAGTTGAAGAAGCCCTCACGTGTAGAGGTTCTCGATGAAGAAGAAGGCGAAGATTGGGATGAAAGGGACAAAGCTAATTATGAAAGGAACAAGCAATTTGGAAAACTCACAGTGGAAACCATAGTCATGAGAGAAAAGATGGAGAAAATGCAACATGCCTTTTGTAAGGTGATAGGCCAAGAATGAATTGACCCCTTGTGATGAATTAATTGATTAATTAGTCAAGTTTATTAATTAATCAAATTAACATGCAATGTACGTGGTAGCATAAACAAATCACAAATTAAACTAAGTATGCAGCAAAAATTAAATTGACACGGTGATTTGTTTATGAATGGGGAAAACCTACACGGCAAAAACCCTACCGGGTGATTTTAAGGTCACCATTCTCGAGAATCCACTATTAGCAAAACAAGCAGTTACAAGTAAAGGAATTCCAGTACCTTATACCAACTTACAGTTGAACCCTTACCCCAATACCCAATTGGACTTGTTCTATAGTGACAATCTCTCCTTTTAATGCATGGCTCCCAGTACGTGACTAACCAATTGCACGGATCCTAGTACGTAACTTAATCACCAACTTGAGATGAATGTTGGTTGCAAAGTTCTTCAATTCATCACACGATGAAGATCACGAAGCTGCTTGGTCATAAAACCTTACGGTGTACAAACACAACAGCTTTTTCAAGAGAAAGAAGAACTAGGGCAAACTAGGTTTCTGGTCACACCTTTCTTCACACTTGTGGAATTGTGCTCTTGTGCAACTTGTGTCACCTTTTACGGCCCTTAAAATAATCCTTATATATATTTAGGGTCCTGAGAAGTCCAAGGAATATTGGATGAAGAAGACGAGGTTTTGAAAAATATGGTGGCTGTGTGGGGGATACTCCCCAAAGGAGTGACCGAGCTATAGAAAAGAGTTATAAAGGACAGTGTGGCCAATATTACTAGGGGTAGCAAACACTACAAACCATCCTTTTTGAAGAAGGATCATCTTGGTAGGGACATAGGAGAAGGGTCTAAGCTCATGGAACCTAAAGGGAAAGAAGAGAAAAAGGAGGAACATCGAGTTTTGACTCAATTAAAGAAGACATAAGCTCATGTATCAGTATGGGGCTTGCTTATGGTTTCTCACAAGCATCGTAGTACACTCTTGGATGTTTTGAATGGAAATGAGGTACCCATAGAAACAACACCACAAGAAGTGCTATCTCTCATGGGAGTTGAGGCTCCATCTCACCCTTTACTTTCCTTTTTAGATGAGGAATTTCCTCCCAAAGGAGCCACTCAACTAGACCTCTACAAATCACCATTGGCTGCATGGGTGCCAAAGTTCCTATGGTGTTGATTGATAATGGATCCACATTGAATGTATGCCCTTTTAGGACTGCCCTTACCATTGGCCTAGATGTGGAGACCATCATACCCTCTCCTTTGACCGTTAGGGCATATGATAATACTTCAAGAAAAGTTATGGGTACTTTTAAAGCTCCTTGCAAGATTGACCCAATAGAGACAATTTTGGAATTTCATGTCATGGACATCACTCCTAACAACCTTCTCTTAGGCAGGGCATGGCTTCACCCTATTGGGGCCATTCCCTCTTTTTTACACCAAAAGATGAAGATCCCATAGAAGGGAGGAATTGTTGTAGTGCTCGGTGATGGTGAGATCTTAGCACCGATTAGTGGACTTGAGGAAGGAGGAAGTGAACTCCAAATGAGTGGCTTTGAATTTGTGAACATGGTTGTTTATAGGTTAAAGGATGAAAGGTATACTTCAGATTTGGTCTCATATTGTAGCCATGAAGTGATTACAGTGATGAAGAACATGGGGTATATACCTAGTATGGGGTCTTGGAAAAGAAGGAAAAGGGGTGGCTGAATTCCCTAATTTCAAGACTCAACTGACCAAGGAAGATTTGGGATTCTTTGAAGGTTGCAACAGAATCAAGAAGAACCTTGGTATCCTTAATGGAAACTTTATGAAGGAAGGGAAGGGGGAGACTTCCCTTTTTGTGGCATTCCTGAACTTTAGGTAGGTAAGGATGGAAAGGTGTATCCAAGTTGGGAAATATTCTTCAACGAGAAGCACACCTTCAAGAAGAAGCCTAAAGTGATGATGAAGGAAGTTCAAGAAGAAGTCGACTGGGTGGATTACATGGATACTGAAGATTGAGGGGGATGTGTTTGCCATCACCAGTGAGGAGCCAAGTGATCCTTCCGCCTTCATCATGCTTGTCATGGGGCAACTTAATAATTGGACTTGGGTTGGTTTTTTTGAAAATGTGGGAAAGAAAGTGTGTAATGCAAGTCCCAATGTACTTTTCAACATTTTTAATAAGATGAATTTTGATTTTGTTCATTTTGATGTGTCCCATAATATTGAAATTCTACACTTAAATGATTCAAATGAATTTGAAAATGAAATTAATAAACAATTGGAAATAAAAATTGAACCTATGGAACCAAGTTTTGAAACTCTTAATTTGGGCCATGATGAGAATCCACGTTTAATTAAAATTTGCTAAACCCTAAATCAAAAAGAAAGAAATGATCTCAAAGAGTTGCTCACCGAATTTCAAGAGGTGTTTGCATGGTCCTATAAAGATATACCTAGTATTGATCCTGAGATAGCTCAACATCACATTAACACTCATGCTCACATGGTGCCCATCAAGCAAAAATTGAGGCGTATGAGAACCAAATGGCTCCTAAAGATCAAAGAAGAGGTCACCAAGCAATTGTAGGTAGGGTTCATCAAACCCGTACACCAAGCCGAGTGGATAGCCAATGTTGTGCTCGTGCCCAAGAAAGATGGGAAGGTAAGAATGTGTGTGGATTTTAGGGATTTGAACAAAACTTGCCCTAAGGATGACTTCCCTCTTCCTCACATAGATGTCTTGGTGGATAACACAACCGGTAGTGCTTTGATGTCTTTCATGGATGGTTTTTCAAGATACAACTAGATCAAGATGGCTCCAAGGGATATGACCAAGACTACCTTCACCATGGAATGAGAAATTTATTGTTACACCATGGTGCCATTCGGGCTCAAGAATACGGGTGCGACCTACCAAAGAATGGCCATAGCTTCGTTACATGATATGATGCACAATGAGGTAGAAGTGTATGTTAATGATATGATTGTGAAATCCAAGGAGAGAGGGGGTCACATCGTTAACTTGAGGAAGTTCTTTGAAAGGATCAAGGAGTATAAATTGAGATTGAACCCGTAGAAATGCACCTTTGGAGTAACTACAAGGAAGTTGTTAAGTTTTTTGGTAAATGATAGAGGGATAGAAGTTGACCCATCAAAGATCAAAGCCATATTAGAAATTCCTCCACCCAAAAGCAAGAAAGAGATAAGGGGATTTTTAGGCCGATTGCAATACATCAGACGATTTATTTCCAAGCTCACTTCCACTTGTAAGCCCATCTTTAAGCTCCTATGGAAGAATGAACCTCATGAATGGAATGATGCATGTCAGAAAGCCTTTGAGCTCATTAAAGAATATCTCCTCCATCCATCTATCTTGATACCCTTGATGCATGGGAAACCATTACTCCTCTATCTCTCTATTATAGAAGATGCGGTTAGAAGTATTTTTGCACAAGAATACGATGATAAGAATGAGAGGGCCATATACTATTTAAGCAAGAGGTTCCATGATTATGAGACTAGGTACACACCCATAGAAAAATTGTGCTTTGCTCTCGTATGGGCTGTACAGAAGTTGAGACACATCATCCTACCTTTCTAGATATGGTAGTAGCCTAGATGGATCCATTGAAGTACTTGTTTAAGAAGCCCACTTTGAGGGGATGACTGTTGAGATGGTTGATCCTACTAGAAGAATTTGATTTGAAGTATATACCAAGGAAAACCATCAAAAGGAGTATCGTATCAGATTTTTGTGTCGAGAACCCGATGGAAGGAGAGGATGGTAGAGATATTTTATGGATGAGGATATTTTGGATATTGAGTTAGGGGCATGGAAGATGTATTTCGATGGAGCTGTGAACCAAAATGGAAATGGGATAGTGAAAGTTCAAAAACGTGTACAAAAACACTTTTGAACGTTTAGACCCCCAAAAACCAATTTAATCAACACATGCAATATGTTAAACAACTAGTGTGCGGAAACTTAACATATGCTATAACATGGAATTGATTAAACAACTATCTAAGCCACATCAAAATAAACCACAGCAGATTAATGTAAAGGCAGAGATAGAGAGGAAGGAAGATGCAAACACAGCGATAACACCAGATATGTTATCGAAGAGGAAACCGAAGACCTCGGCGAAAAACCTCTCCGCCGCCCTCCAAGCGGTAATCAATCCACTAGAAAATACAGTTGGGATACAAGGACAGCAATAGACCCTCCAAGCCTAATCTACCCAATGCACCTAAGCCCTCCAAGCTTCTTGCTCCAACGAGGTTGCGCCGAACCTTTTTCTTTTCTAGCTTTCCGGATTCCGCTACTACACCGTAGCATCAACCAATGAAGATTGGCTCCTTCCTAACTGCTTCCCAGAACTCCAAACGACTGTCTCACAGAGATGATAATGGTGAGAACCAGGTTTGGTATAATGGCCTCTCAAGGATTTGACAATGGAGAGGAAGAGAGTGAGGGATTTTGATGAGACTCTAAGGTAGAGATTGTGGGTAAAACAATCTGGTTTTTCTTTAGGGTTTCTCTCTCAAAATTCTCTCTGGAAGCTCTCCTTCAATCGTGGGTTAAAAGGGTATTTATACTGAAGAGGAGTGGAATGCGAAACGTCAGGTTTTTCCAAAACAGGGGTGGCTCGCGGCTTGACCTCGCGGCTTGACTAAGTCGCGAGTTCCAGTCGCGAGTTAACCGTATGGCCAGTTGTCCTGTTTTGTCCTGTAGTGCTCCAGCTAGCATGACTGTTCATCTTCCAGCATGCTTGGCACGTGTGCATCTTCTGGCGGGTTGAAGCCGCGAGTCCAGTCGCGAGTCCCAGCCGCGACACTCTGTTTTCTTGCACACTCTTGAGCATTCTTCACACTATCTCACTCACTACCCTTACAACAATCCCACCTAAATACAGGGTTACTAAATGCTGAATTACAAGCAAATTTGGCACGGAATAAAGCCAATTAGATGGTTGAATAAATTCAACCTTACAATCTCCCCCTTTGGCTATTCCGTGACAAAACCCTAAAACAGACTCTAGACTTAACATGTGAGTTGGGAACAGTTGATCAAAACTCACTCACACCTAATTCTAGAAGCTGTGAAGCACTTGAATCATATGAACATAAACTCCTGAAACACAACAATACACCATGATCATTGTAAGCAGAAAATTATAAATGCATATGAAACAGGCAAAAAGAGATCAAGCATAAGATGGAGTTAATGAACAAACCATGGCTTGATCAACCAAGTGAACACCACAAAGTAGTGATCACAGTGTTCATTCACACTTGGAATGAACACAAAGACATACAAGTTAACAAGCACAAGGCAAGACACTTGTATGCTCAACACTCAACCAATGCATAGCACACATGGCATATGCATCTAGGAACAATCCTACAAGGGCACAAGAGTGACAGTACATAAACCACAATGCAGAACATTTAGATTTAAAATACTGATTTCACATAGCATAAAGGCTGCACTTAAGCATGGTACATACCACAAGGCCCACAAACTATGCAAACAACATAAACCCTCAAAGCTTACAAAAGCATATGGGTACAAACCAACAAATACCTGAATAACATCATCAAACATATATAAAAGTTTATCCAAGAGTATATGAAAAGAGTTAGAAACAGTTATACACCAAAACCCAGTGTATTAAAACCATAAAAACCATAAAAACACTAATTACTCCCCCTCAACAAATTACTCCCCCTCAAGAGCTGCTTTTCTGCTTCAATTATCAATGAACTTTCTCCCCCTTTTTGACATGGAATGGCCAAAGGGTCACTGGTCATGCTGAGTTGTGAAGCTGTCAAGTGTAGCAGCCAAGACATCAATCTGGTCTTGCATGGCTCTCATCCTGTCAGATTGCTCAGTCTGGACTGCCCTGATCCCATCAAGCCTTTCCAGAATGATCTGGAAAGCATCTGGAGGTGCATCAGCAGAAGTTGAAGCTTTGGACCTCTTGCCACTCCTCCTTGGTGTTGAGGTGGATGCATGCCCTGCTGCCTCTGCATCAGTCTCCATTGGGACTTCCTCTCCTTCATCACCTTCATCTTCTTCTCCTGGAAGCCTAACACTGATCCTTTTGCAGGTAAGTTTGTTGATTGCAGAGGGTGTGGACATGTGACTGATGTCTTGAGGAATTTGAACACCCTTCCTTCGAAATATCCTCATTAGGAGACTGGGAAAGATCAGTTTTGGTCTAGATGTTGTTCTTGTCTCATCCACAATGATGTCAAAGATGTGGGAGCTTATATCTATGAAGTTCTTCTCTTTGAGATCCATCAGAAAAATTGCTCTAGCACAATTGATTGTGGTCAACTTCTTAATAGGATAAAGGTTAAACATCATGATTATGGTTAAAACCCTCATGTCCACTGGAAAGGCAGTGGTATTCAAACACTTCCCTTCTCTCTGCCCACCTATCCTCTGTTGAACTGTTTCAATAGAGACACTCCTATCCTTGAAATTGATAAACTCCTCATCATCCAAACCCTCTAGCCCTAGTACATCATCTATGACATGTGCATCCAAAATGAATTCTTTCCCTCTAACCCAGCAATTTAACTCATTCTCCTTTATCACAGCATTTGAATAAAATTCTCTAATCAGGGGTTCACACACCAAAGGGAAATCACTCAAAAGTTTGTCCCATCCTCTTCCTTCAAAACAACTGGGAATAAAAGATTGCCTTAGATCTTCCAAATCCACAAATCTCTCTTGAATGATTCCTGCATTCAAGAAGTTATCCTTGTATCTCTCAAAATGATGAACTGACCTAAACAATCTAGGATCCATCTTAAGTCTTTTGTCAGCCCTTTTAGCAGTAGATTTCTTCTTCTGGGGTGAAGGAGCCATCTGTGAACAATCAGAAAAGGCCACAACAACATATAACAATATATGTGCATAACCAGTCAGTACCATGTATTTAACAGAGAGAGATATCAATCAAACAAGTGAACTTCAAACACTTAAACAGCAAGCAATTTAGTTCAAACATATGGATAAACCAAACCTAGGATAGGAAACACATGAACAACATGGTGAAGCTATCCTGAAGGCAAATAAATGACATTGAGGCAAATTATGGAAAATGATATGACATACACACAATATATTGAGCCTAACAGAATCTTCCCACAGATTAACAATCTAAGACATGCAAATCTAGCAAAGGAAAACTCACAACCGCAAACAGAACCAAGAGTAACATCAACAGCTCAAAGTTCAGATTGAAATGAAAGGAATACTTAGCTAAGCACAAGAGCAATAGGAAAAAGACTATCATTAACACAACCTATATCAACAACATCCACACGTAAAGCAAGAACAAGAGGCAGAGACCGAAACTCAAACCCATTTCAAACACACAATCAAATGCGAAAAATCAAGGGTAAAAGCACAAAATCAAGTAGAAAAGAGTGAAAATCAGAAAACCCATACCTGGAACTCGACGATTTTGGGCTGTAAGAATGCAACACAAGAGATTGGAAAAGGGAGCACGGAGTGTTTGGGAGGGAGAGTGTTTAGAGAGAAGATGAACAGTCACAAAAATTCGAGGGAAAAACTGAAAAAGTTTAAAAACTGCTCCTGTTTCTGCAAAACATGCGATTTTCGCGACTGGTTCAAGTCGCCACACAGTCGCCAGATCAAGCCGCCAAAGCACTCAAGAAGAAAATTTTGAAAAAATTTTCTAAGTGTTTTTCGCGACTGGAAGGTCTACCCGCGAGTGAGTCGCGAGCTGAGCCGCGAAAATCTCTGAGTGAATCTCGCGACTGGACCTTCCACTCGCGAACAAGTCGCCAAAACTGACCAGCGAAGATGCGACTGGGGCTCGCGACTTGACATACCCGCGACTGAGCCGCCAAAACAGGGCAAAACTGTATTTTTGAAATTTTTAGATTTTTCAGCAAAACACTTTCCAAAAACACCTAAAACACTCAAAAATCTTTTTGTGCTTGAATTAACAAAGATTGAGCATGTGAAAACACATTTTATCAAGTACAATCACACAAATGAATACGGCATTTATCAAACATAAACTTGTGTGTTGTGTGTGGATATCAACAATGAAATAGTCCTTTGTCTAATGTGAAGCTTCAATGATCAATTCAACCAAGGCATACACAATTAGCACTAGTTCATGTGACCAATCTCAATTATAGAAATATGAATATATGACTTCCCACACAACTTGATAACATAACTTGGAGCCTTTCATTTGACTCCACTTTCAGCCATAACATTTGATCTTTTGAGGCAATCATCTCTCATTGTGAGAGGTATAGACAACATTTTTCTTTGAAGAACAGGCCTTTGGCCTTTTTGAAAGAAATTTCACTTTTGATATAAGGTCGCTTACCCTTTTTCCTAGTCAAATACTAGAATGTGCGACAGGCTTTTGCAGCTCAATATCTCTTTTCATTTGGAGATTTACATTTAGTGAGCTCTTTTTAAAAAAATAAAAAGTGGGAAGAGATATAGACACAAGTCTATGCATGTTTCAAGATCAACATAACCATTCACTAATCATTCATGACAAGTTTGAAGATCTATTTACAACAATCACATAGATTTCAAGATTTTTCCCATAGTGATATGAGTGCATGAAAACAAGTAATGTTCGAAAATGCACAAAGCCATTAGCACAAAGGTACACGGCAAAACGAGTTTTAAGACAAAACTCAACAAAGTCAATCAAGCTTTTTGATTTTCAACTTTTTATGTAATTTTTGGATTTTTGACTCAAGAAACAAAAAGATTGATAAAACACAATTAAGAAAAATTCACAAACAAACAAAATCAAAAACAACAAGCATACCGAACAAACATAGTCACAAAACATAGGAAGAATTAATGCATGGACATGTTGTAATGCTTATGCATGAGTACCCCTTTTCACCCACACGTCACTTGCGTTTGGGGTGATTTCCTTAAAGGATTGGGTACGGGAGTTAGAGCTTTCAAACCTTCGTGAGAAGCTTTCCAAGCAGTTGGTGAATGCACCAATCATCTTCATCACGTCCATCATTCCGGGATCTCCATGTTGCTCTCTAGGTTGATCACCTGCCCAAGTTCTCCTATCAGCTCTTGGTCCTCCTGACCTTTGAGGAGTAGCACTGTTCATTGCCCTCAGCTTTTGGCAATTTGGTCGAGTGTGCCCTTGAAGTCCGCAATAATGGCACACATACATTCCTCTAGGACCTCTTTGTGGTCGTGGACGTGACTTGGCACGAGACTCGGACCTGCCCATAGACTGATTCCGATGATTCAGCATCCGTTGGTCCACCACATTCTTCTTTTTCTCCACCTCGAGGTTCACACTCGTAGAGTCAGCTACAACTGGATCTTTGGACTTCACAAACTTCACTTCTTTGGTGACATTTCCAGTTGAGCTACTTCCTCCGGTATATCCCAGTCCGGATTTGTCTGAGAAGCTCTTTTGAGATGATATAACATCATCTAACTTCTTGGTGGTGACCCTCTCTATTTTTGCATTTGCTTGAACCACCTCACTTTCAAGAAATCTTACTTTAGTGTAAGCTTCGGACAGCTCACCGTTCAGAGTTTCAATCTCGCATTTGGCCTCCCTATACCGGATTAGGAGACTTTTGTAGTCCTCCTCGGCCTTCTTCATCTTTCTCACAGCAGCCTTGGCCACCCTTGTGTATTCACCAGATTTCTCCAAAAGTGAGTTGTAATTTTCTTGAAGTGTTGCAGTGCTTTCTTCTTCTTCTGCTTCCGATTCTTCAACAATTCCTAGTGAGTCATCCTCACTATGTTCTCCAAGGTCTTGAACAAGCAAATTCAATTCATCCGAAGACTCAACATGAGCAATAGTCATGAAAGCTGAGTAGTTCCCTTCTCCATCACAGCTCTCTTCAGATTCTGAGTCGGACGAGTCTGAATCACTCAAGGTCGTGGCATACACCTTGCCTTTTGATTTCAAATAGTTAGGACATTCCCTTTTGAAGTGTCCATGCCCGTTGCATTCAAAACAAGTAACACCTTGTGTGGATTGGGATTCTTTTCCATCTTTCCTTTGGAAATCCCTCTTCTCCCTTCCAGAATTTTGGAATTTTCTCTTATCATCAAATTTTCCATTGTTTTTGAATTTCAAAAACTTCTTGAAATTTTTAACAAGATAGGCTACATCCTTGTCCACCATATCTTCTCCCGAAGAGCCTTGATCTTCCACCTTCTCATTAACGGTCTTTAGAGCAATGGATTTACCCTTCCGTTGATTTGGCAGCGACATTTCATAGGTCTGTAGAGAACCAACCAGCTCCTGCACCTTGATGTCGTCAAGATCCTTGCTCTCTTCAATGGCTGTCACTTTAGCACGGAAGCTCTCCGGCAATGATCGAAGGATCTTCCTTACAATCTTAGAGTCCTCCATCTTCTCCCCCAAGTTAAACTTGCTGACAACTACTTCATTTAGCTTCCCATAGAACGAGTCGAAGGACTCATCCTCACTCATCTTGAGTTTCTCAAACCGAGTGGTCAGCATTTGTAACTTGGTATCTTTCACCTTCTTCGTGCCTTCATAAGTTGTTTCCAGAATCTCCCATGCATCTTTTGCAATAGTAATGTGAGAAATCCTGTGAAATTCATCTGGAGACACACCACAGAAAATAGCATTTAGTGCTTTACTGTTAGCATTAGATGCAGTAAGTGCTGCCTTATCCCATGTGGATTTGGCTGCTTCAGGTTTGGTCCAACCCATCTCAACAGCATCCCACACGGATTCATCAATAGAGCATAAAAAGGCTCTCATACGAACCTTCCAAAATGCATAATTACTTCCATCAAAATATGGAGGTGCATTAAGGGATTGAGACCTATCCATCTCAAAAAGAAAGGGAGTCAAGGATCACACAATGGTAATGAAACCAAACAGATGTGTACCCGCTCTGATACCAATTGAAAGTTCAAAAACGTGTACAAAAACACTTTTGAACGTTTAGACCCCCAAAAACCAATTTAATCAACACATGCAATATGTTAAACAACTAGTGTGCGGAAACTTAACATATGCTATAACATGGAATTGATTAAACAACTATCTAAGCCACATCAAAATAAACCACAGCAGATTAATGTAAAGGCAGAGATAGAGAGGAAGGAAGATGCAAACACAGCGATAACACCAGATATGTTATCGAAGAGGAAACCGAAGACCTCGGCGAAAAACCTCTCCGCCGCCCTCCAAGCGGTAATCAATCCACTAGAAAATACAGTTGGGATACAAGGACAGCAATAGACCCTCCAAGCCTAATCTACCCAATGCACCTAAGCCCTCCAAGCTTCTTGCTCCAACGAGGTTGCGCCGAACCTTTTTCTTTTCTAGCTTTCCGGATTCCGCTACTACACCGTAGCATCAACCAATGAAGATTGGCTCCTTCCTAACTGCTTCCCAGAACTCCAAACGACTGTCTCACAGAGATGATAATGGTGAGAACCAGGTTTGGTATAATGGCCTCTCAAGGATTTGACAATGGAGAGGAAGAGAGTGAGGGATTTTGATGAGACTCTAAGGTAGAGATTGTGGGTAAAACAATCTGGTTTTTCTTTAGGGTTTCTCTCTCAAAATTCTCTCTGGAAGCTCTCCTTCAATCGTGGGTTAAAAGGGTATTTATACTGAAGAGGAGTGGAATGCGAAACGTCAGGTTTTTCCAAAACAGGGGTGGCTCGCGGCTTGACCTCGCGGCTTGACTAAGTCGCGAGTTCCAGTCGCGAGTTAACCGTATGGCCAGTTGTCCTGTTTTGTCCTGTAGTGCTCCAGCTAGCATGACTGTTCATCTTCCAGCATGCTTGGCACGTGTGCATCTTCTGGCGGGTTGAAGCCGCGAGTCCCAGCCGCGACACTCTGTTTTCTTGCACACTCTTGAGCATTCTTCACACTATCTCACTCACTACCCTTACAACAATCCCACCTAAAAACAGGGTTACTAAATGCTGAATTACAAGCAAATTTGGCACGGAATAAAGCCAATTAGATGGTTGAATAAATTCAACCTTACAGATAGGAGTACTCTTGATCACTCTCGAAGGATCTCACATACCCTTGGCAGTTAAGTTGAACTTCAAGGCAACCAATAACATGGCAGAATATGAGGCCTATATCACTAGAATGGAAGCTCTCCGAGAGTTGGGAGTAAAAGAGGCCAAGGTCATTGGAGATTCGACCTTGGTTATAGCTCAAGCACAAAGGTTGTGGAAAGTGAAGGAGGAGCACTTAAAATCTTGTTAGTAGTATCTAGAGGATTTGATGAAAACTTTGACAAAATTGAGTACACGATCATCCCTGGAGCTCAAAATCAGTTTGCAGACACCTTGGCTACTTTAGCCTTCATGGTTGAAATACCTGAAGGAGTATGGACACAACTCTTAGAGATCAAACAAAGTTATGGGATGGTACACAAAAAGAAGGCCGAAGCTTCAGTCTTGGTTAAAGAGGAGGAAGGGGTTCCTTGGTATTATGACATCATGAAATTTTTGGAATTTGAGGTATATTCGGATGGTGCAAACAAAAGAAAGCATCATTCGATTTGGATGATGGCAATGTAATACATCCTATGTGGAGGTCAGCTCTATAAGAGATCCTACGATGGTATACACCTTCGCTGTCTAAAGAAAGAAGAGGCCGAGAAAGTTATCGAAGAAATTCATCAAGGGATTTGTGGTCCTCATATGAATGGGAGAATATTAGCCAAGAAGATCTTGAGAATAGGGTATTATTGGAACACAATGGAGACCAATTGTGTAGACTTTCTGAAGATTTGCCATGATTGACAAACACATGTGAATTTGAATCACGTGCCACCTAGTGAGCAATATAGCATGATCTCTCCATAGCCTTTCTCAGTCTAGGGCATAGATATGATTGGAAGGATAGCCCCTAAGGCCTCAAATGGACACGAATACATCCTAGTGGTGATTGACTACTTCACCAAATGAGTGGAAGTGGCCTCCTACCCCATGTTAAAAGCCAAGCATGTGGCTCTATTCATAGAGAATAGCATCATTTGTCAGTATAGGGTACCCCAAGAGATCATCTCCGATAATGTTTCGCACTTTGAGAGAGAGGTTAGAACAATCATGGAACTATACAACATTGAGCATCACAAGTCTTCACCATATTGACCACGGACCAATAAGGCCATAGAAGCAGCCAATAAGAAAATCAAGAACATCCTAGCCAAGATGGTAATGACATACAAAGATTGGGCTGAGAAGCTCCCATTTGCCCTATAGGGTTACAGAACTTCTATCTATGCGTTAACTAGGGCAACCCCCTACTCTTTTGTCTACGGTAGTGAAGCGGTACTTCCCATTGAGGTGGAGATATAATCTTTGAGAGTATTAGCGGAAACCAAGGTCCTAGAGGAAGATTGGGTGAAATAAAGATATGAGCAATTGTCTTTGATAGATGAGAAGAGAGCTAGGGCACAATACCATGCACAAGGATACCAAAAGAGGATTGCTATAACATTTAACAAAAAGGTAAGACCTAGAAACCTCAAGGAATGAGACTTGGTTCTAAAAGTGCTCAGAGATGAAACTTTTGATCCAAGAGGAAAGATGAAGCCAAGATGGTCTTGCCCTTTTATTATCAAGAAGATCATATCAGGAGGTGCTTCCAGAATTACAGATTTGGATGGGGAAGAGATGCTTCGCCCAATCAACATGGATAGACTTCGTAGATACCACATTTGAAAAAAAAAAAAAAAAGACCTACTAGGTTGAAAACCCGAAAGGGCGGCCTAGGAAAAAGTTAAGGCAAAAGGACTCTTCTAGGTTGAAAACCTGAAAGGGAGATCTAGGCAAAAGATAGGGGCAAAGACCATGGGCATGGAAAAAAATTCCTTAAAGGACTCATGGGCAAAAATTACATGGCATGAAAAAAAGAAAAGAAAAAAAAAAAGAAGAAAAATGATGACAATAAGCAAAGATAATAAATGGGTGGTTCTCTCATTGCTCAAATTGAAAGATGATAAATTGTTTCTATAGAGGATGTAGAACATTCCAACCTTTTATTAAATTCGTAGGAAAAGACATGAAAATCATAAAGTGTAGAAAAGTAAAATTTGGGGTATATCATGGTGGTCGGTTAGTCTTTCTTTCTTTTGATTGGACTTTTTGTAAGCTTTCTCAATTATGTGAACCCACTTCATGACAACCTTAAGTCATTTCTTATATCCTAAAGTCGGATGAGGCAGTTGGAACCTCTCATGTGGCCATATTTGGAAGAGCTAAGAAAGAATGAGAGAAGATGTGAGAGGAAGGAAAATAAAAAGAGAGAATTTTTTTTTTTTTTTTTTTAAATATTGAAATGAAAAGTAAGTTCAATGACGATACAAGGAGCCTCAATGGGTTGAAAACCAAAAGGCGATCCATGCAAAAATTAGAGGAATCCCGCTAGGTTGAAGACCTAAGCAAAAATTAGGGATTGAGAGAAAAGATTCATCCATTTTAACTTGATGGTATAGGAATGTGCAAGGGAGAGACTAAAGGGACTACTCAAGACATAATTCAAGCACAGAGTTTCCAAGAACAACAAAATGGCATAAATTTCCCACAAGTTTGTAATTTAAGTAAATATCCAAAATAAAAGCATAAATTTAAAAGGAGTTCTTAAGGTACAACCCAAAGTCTCAAACCGAATATAAAGTGCAAGCATGTATGCTAAGAAGAGGAAAATTAATTAAAGCAAGAAAAAGAAAAGAAAAGGTATGCTATGCTATGCTATGTCCATGTCTATGTCTGTCTGTCTGTAGGATCATTAAAAGCACCTCTTCCTCGGCTGGTAGCTTAGAGTTGACTCTGAACCTCCTGCACCATCACCGCCATCACAATCAACACCATCCTCACCATCCCCACCACCGTTCAACTGCCGGGAGTACTCAATCAACTCCAGCTTGAGGTTTCCTGCAAGCAAAACAAGCTCCTCATGCTCCTGGATAGTAGGCTGAATTTTGAAGGGAAGGTTGTTAGAACAAGTTTTGGGATGCAAGAATAGAAAGTAAAGAGAACAAGAATGGAAAAGGACTCACCGCCCATGTGCCTTCAGGGAAAAGGTAGCCCGTGACATTTGTATTGCACCTAACAAGACATTCCTAAGCGAAGCCATCAAGGCCATAGGCATAGACCGACCAAGGCAAGTGGGGAGGATCAATAAGAGCACCAACAGTAGGGCCCTCCTAACATAAATGTTTCATTTGAGAGTTACTAATGTACAAGAATGCAGATGATGACTGATTAAAGGAAATAAGAGGAGCAAGAACACATACCGAAACGGTGAGGGAAGGCATGAGGCGAGTACCACTAAACTCGTCATAAGCTAGCTCATCCATGACCCAATTGTTAAAGGGGATGCTCGGCCGTCACAGTTCATACTCTGCATCCGTCATGGAACGAGGAGCAAACATGAACACTAGAGGGTCCATAGGAACCCAAGGCACGTCCTCCCCTGCTAACTGGTAGCACACCCTCTCTGTCAAGTAGATCACCCCCAATCCACCGCCCTCGAGGGGCTAAGAGATACTAGAAGCAAAAAAAAGCAGTTGACTCAGAGCCCGGGTTTGCTACAGGGGGCAGCTCCGGCCCAAGGACTCCACATGATCTATAACGACACATAGGCTTAGAAAGAGAACCTTAAGAAGCATGCAAATAGTGAAAGGTATATGTTTCTAACTTACATCATCAGAGAGAGCCTGTCGAGATGGGCACAAATCGAGGTGACCTTCCTCAACTCCACCACAACCCCCCGAGCAATGAGACCATACTCCACGACCCAACACTAAAAAAAAAAAACATGACAGTTTCCAAGATTCAGAGATAGCAATGTGCAAGATGATAGTTTGTAAGAGGTTATGGTACAGTTGTAAGATGATAGTTTGCAAGGTTCAGATATCGTACAGTTTGCAAGACATAAATATGGCAATTTATAGGGTAACAGTTCGCAAGATATGGGTATGGATGCAGTTAACAAGAATATGGTACATAACCCTAACCTAGATGGCATGTGAATGTATGACCATAAGGATGAGAATGCATGAGCTACAAGAGAAAGGGGAAAGAAACTAACATCAAGGAGCTTTTAAGGCCCCACTAGTTGGCGCAGAGTCCCCTGACTAAGAGTGTCCAAGAAGGAGAAAAAGTAGGCAAAGCATACCGACTCCCAATTGGTAGCTTAAGCCCTCTCAAAATCTTGGAAAATGGTCAACCACCTCAAAGACACCGTCTACCCACCATTGGTAAATAGGTACGCCCCCAACAAGTTCAGCAGAAAGACCTTAGCCATCCAGAGACGCTCCTCAACCGTCCCCCGTAAACGATGCATGAAGTCCACCTCAAGATCAGTGTAGCAGATCATCTCAATAGCATACCTCCTCCCTAGAAAGTCTGCACCAAACCAAATGCCCTACTCGTCCTCTAGACTAATTGGGACCCCATCAAACCACAAGCTAGTCATGCGATGGAAGTAATAAGGAGTGATAGTCATCTCCCGAGCAGCAATGTGGAAGGTATGAGTGGTGTCCCACCATCTCTCGGCCATGGTCTACGCTAACACAACAGTGGCAGACCTCTTAGACATCAAAAGTATAACGGGCTCAAAACCCGCAGCATGAACATGGCCTCAAGTCTCCTCGGTTAGGACAAAGCACCACACCAAGAACCGACTGGTATTACCCCTATATAGGGCTGAAACCTGCAAGAAAAGAATGGGATTAAATTCAGATTAGGTGAAAGGAATGGTTAGAAAATAATATTGGATGCACTATAAGATGAAATATGACATGGGACATACAATTGAGTCCAAAAATGATGAAGGATGATGTTAAAATTGCAAACAAATTAAAAATGGATGAAAATTGAACTTAGATGCCCAAACTAAGGTTTCTGCCTAGTGCCATGCATACGCAGGATAGGGCCTATGTACGCAGAGTTCTGCACACGTACGTAGGATGGGACCTGCGCAAGCATAAACTAAAGAATAGATACATGCACACAAGAATAAGCCTACATATGCATCAATCCAGGCTGCACACGCAAGAACAAGTCTGTGCATGCAGGCCCAAACCTACATACGTAGGAATGAACACAGAAGGTTGTTCTTTGACATTTTTCAAGTTTTCTCAACCAAAACTCAACCAAAATATGTTTCTACCCCTTCTAGAGTATCAAGTTTTCATCTAAGGAAAAGTTAAAAAAATGAGAAAATTTTGAAAAACTTACCAATCCGGCCTTCGTACCCTCCGAAAGGTGTTGCAGTGATCTATAAGTTAAGGGAGGGTCCACTGTTAGCCTTACCACTCAATTCCAGTGGGTGAGATGGAAAGCATCGGTGGAGAGGATGTAAGAACTCTTCTTGGACTTAGGTGCCATTGAAGGAGATGAGAGAGTGTAAGAGAGAAGTTAAGATCGAAGGAAAAGATGAGAATCAAATTGTGAGGGAGTGAGAGAGAGAGGAAGAAGGCTTTTGTAGAGGGAGTTAGAGAATGTGAAGAGATGGAGGAAGATGAAGAGAATAAAAATAAAATAAAAAATAAAAATACGATTGGTAACCATTGGAGAAAAAAAAAAGATATGAAGAGGCAAGAATATACTTGATGGCTAAACTACATGTAGTTTAGCAAAAAAAAAAAAAAAAAAAAAAAATTTCAAATATCCCCATGGAGTTCCCAAAAGACTAGAAGTGCAAGAGAAAATTCAAAAATACACCCAAAAATGACAAAAATGCCCTCGTATGCAAGGAGTGTAAATACCGTAAAAAAGCATCCCTAATGGATCGGAACCATCAAAAATATCCCAAGTGGATTGAAAGCATCAAAACATCCCTCAATGAATCAAAAAATATCATGAAAACTCCTCCATGAGTCTAGATCATCAACTAAATCCCAAGTAAATCCAGTATCATAGACGGACTCCCCCATAAATCCAAGGCACAGAAGTAGCTCCCTCAAGAGTTGCGAAGCAAAATTTCCCCAATAGAGTTTTGTAAACCACCCCCCCCCCCCCCTCGAGGGTGGAGTCAACAACAATCCTCAGTGAATCATGAGAAAGAAGAAGATAAATATTCCCAATGGAAGGAGTTCCCTAGTGAGCAACACACCATCAAAAAATCCCGAGTAAACTACCCCCTCCTCAGTGGGTCGTACACCATCAAGACTTCATGGTAGGTCAGAATCATCACCAAAACATGTCTCCACAAAATTATACTCCCCAATGAGTCCTCTAGCATCCCAGTGGATCTTTCATCCAAAAATAGTCAAGCAAGTCAGAATACAGAAATTGTGCACATATCCTACAGGAATTGAATATGCAGGCACAAGCCCTATACCACCCAGAAATTGTGCACATATCCTACGGGAATTGAATATGCAGGCACAGATCTCATACAATACAAAATTCGTGCACATATCCTCTAGGAATTGAACATGCAGGCACAAAACTCTGTACGAGTTTGAAAGGAAGAATGCAGGACTTGTGCACATATCCTCCGAGAATTGAATATGCAAGCACATATCCCATACAACACAGAACTAGTGCACATATCCTTCGGGAGTTAAACATGCGCCACATCATAAAGATTTCGCACACATATCCTACAGGAATTGAACATGCAAGCGTCGTAGAAGAGGTAGAAATAGAGATAGACACCAAGGTCACCTTGAGGCAAGAACCTCACCAAAACATGTAGAGATAGAGATGGAATACAAGTACCACCTAGAGAAGTTTGAGGCTAAAGCCCCAAATGGACACCCCAGATATATATCTTTTTAAGCTCGTAAAAGCACCCTTGTTTGTTTGTTTGTTTGAACTCATAAGAGCACCCTTGTTTGTTTGTTTGAGCTCGTAAGTGCACCTTTGTTTTTCTTTTTAGTGACTCTACGATAGTGAGTCACTCACCTTTTGCTTGCAACAGGCAAAACAGGTTCTAGCATAGCAAACCAGTCATTGCTTGTTCCTCGAGCCACAAAGGTGGAAATTTGGACATATGAATCTCACACAGCTCTTCGGAGTTACACCCCACCCCATGTATGCATGATGTGTTTCATATGCATGGGTTGGGCCCGAGCCATACGTCGAAACAAAATGTTGTCTCTTATTCTTTTGATTCCATTAGCAAAGCTCACAAATCAAAAAAGGGACATTTGTAGACACCATATTTTGTACCCCTTACGACTCGGGCCCCCATTCCCCAATTATACTAAATTCTAAGACCCAAATTTAGTTTAGGACCCAATCAGATGTCAACTTGACTTGAGAAATGTTAAAATGAAAAATGTAACTCTTAATGAGCAAATAAATCTATTTTTGAAAAAATAAGGCCAAGGAAACCCTCGCTATGCACACGCAAGAATCAACGTGCGCATGCAGCTTTCTGCATACATATGTAGGCTCGATCTTGCGCACGTATAGCGAATTTCAGAAACTATATAAGGCAAGTTTTCTGCATTAATGTTGAGGTTTGGAATGATTCCCACATCGTCTAGGAATCGTTCCAAACCCTTATTTTCACACTATAAGTAGCCTTACATAGTATATTTTCAAAACACACAAAAATCCAACGGGAAAACATTAAGATTCACTAGAAATAGTGAATCAAAGAGGGAGTTTTTCACAAAACATTCTCAAGTCAATTTTCTTTTGATTAGGGCCTTTTCCAACCTTCATCTTTGAGTTTAAGATTACTAATCACTCTTTTTGTTAATTGTGAATAGATTTGACTAAACGAAATGGTCAAAAATCAATCTTGAAGAGCTTTTCTTTGAGGTAATAGTCTAAACTTTTCTTCTTCCTTTTCTTTTCTTTTCTATGTTATAATCTTTCTATTTGCCTTAGTTTCATGTTTTAATATGTTTATCTAGCTTAGGTTTATGTAGTTGTATGTTTTAAAAGCATGTTAGGAGGTTAGATTTCTCATTTTGAGGTTTTATTGAATCTGCTGTGTTTCTAGGGTTTCTGCATAGAAACCTGCGTATGCATAATCTTGCCTATGCATGCAGGCTTGTTCATGCATGCGCATGAACTAGCCTAGAAACTCTAATTTTTATTTATTTAACTTTGCTCCTGCTTTCACACATATGCTTCTGTATAGCCTTTTTTCCATATTTTTATGCTTTCAAAGCTTTTGTTTCACAAGTTTAATTGTTTGTTTGCTCTCACTTGTTAGAATTAGGGTTTTATAGTTTTAATGCCATGAACATGCATTCACATGCTCATGCATAATGCCACAGTGCTGAGTTACTGCAAGGTAAGTAAAGGTAAGTCATGCATTCATAATGTACATGCATTTGTGATATGATCTTGCTTAGGTTTGATGATAATTATTATCTTGATGCCTTGGATGATGACATGTTTTGATTGGCTTTGTGATATGATCTTGCTCCAGGTGCATGCCCCAATGCCGATGCCCCTTAGGCATGATAACATCTCTAGCTTTGTCATAATGTCTTTGAAGAGCACAGGCAACTCGCCAACTGGCTGAAAAAGTCCCCTCGTCACTACTTGACAAGTCTTCTCTAGATGGAGCAGAAGTAGGAGTCTTCTCGCAATCTCCGCCGGATCTCGGTGCCCGAGGCATAACCTGCAAATAAGAATTTGTGATCAGGCATTAAGTCCAGATCAAATGGAAATGCAAACAAACAGGTAATTATGCTTAACTTTACTACCTAATGCATATCATTCATGATCATACTAAAGCATATCTAAGGTTCGATTCGACCATGCTCATTTAATCCTATCTTTTATCTAAAAATATTTCTAGGATTTGATTCGACCATGCTTGTTCTAAAACTTTGTTTAAGGGTTTGACTCGACCATGCTCTTTTAACTAGGGGATGAGCATTTTCGTGTCTTTGACAGCTATGCTTATCTTATAAGAATTATCTGACAAAGGTCCATAATTCTTTTCAGAACTTGATTCAACCATGCTCGTTTAGTTCTACTCCCGAGAATCACTCAATGACAATCTCTGATTCTCATCTTTTCATGATTTCATTGAACCATGCTTGTTTAATCTCATGAAGGTTTGATTCGGCCTTTCTCATTTAACCTAGGGCTTGAGTATTTTGCTGTCTGTGCATAATGCTTGCCTTTCTAGAATTATCTGATGGTAATCCATAATTGTTTTTAGGATTTGATCCGACCATGCTCGTTTACTCCAATGAGGGTTTGATTCTTCATCCTGTGCACTGTGCTCACCTTTTTTGCGAGTTACTGATAATTACTCGATGACGATCGCTAATTCTCATCTATAGGATTTGATTTGACCATGCTCGTTTAATCCTATTTCTCTCTCGGGGTTTGATTCGACCGTGCTCGTTTAATGACATTTCTTATATGTTTTCAAAACTCCTCTTGTTTTAAGGTTTCCCTTTTAAAATCAAAATTGCTTTAGTAATCATGTTTTAAATTTCTAACCCTCCATTTTTAGCATGCATAGCACTAATTATGTTTACCTAGCATTTTCCACAATTTTCATGGTTTTTATCAGTGTTTTCATGACATCCCACATTTTTAATGCCTTTACATGGTTATTTATGTTTCCCAAAATTAAGAATTTCTCCACATGCATGGGTGTGCATAAACCTGACTATACGTGTACATATTTTCATACGCTTATATATGAATGTACATTTATGTGCATGCATGTATGCACATGTGAAAGCATGCAAGTATGTTTATGTTTGCAAATCTACCTGTGCATGTGAACAAAAATATTTTCTAGCATCACCATAGCATAAATAAATGATAAAAACAAAAAATAGATATGTAAATGTCCAAAATAAAAATATAATAAATTCTAGCATTATTTCCTAGTTGTGTTGATACTAACATACTTTCAGGAAGTAATGAAAAGAAAAAAGAAAGGGACACCTACATCAAATGCAGAATAGGAGTCTAAAGCAAAAGGCTGAAGCCGGAACCAGACTTGCTAAACCAAGACTCACTTCGAAGAAAGAAGATTTTTGGTGAGAAAGTGAGAATTTGAGTGGAAATGGTCAAAATTAAGGTGGAAGTACCATTTTAAATCTATTTTTACAGACTTGCTACTTAACTTGCACTAAGTGCACACCAGGGCCAATTGACGTGCTCTTAGTGCATATTGTGTAGCATTGATTTGGTCAATGGTTGACTAGGGTTGACAAAAAAAGGGGAGATTTCTCAATGCCAAGTATGCCAGATTGAGTAGAAAAGACCTAGAGATGATTTGATACTCTTCAACAACTCAGCCTTATCAGGGTAAGACCAGTTTCAACTCGTGAGTAGTGCAATTTCCGCACAAAATCCGGGGCAACAAAATGCAAAATCATGTTCTTTATCCAACTTCTCTCATTGTCATCGAAATTTTAGATAAAGAATGGGTAGTTGTGGATACCATATTTTGTCTACCCACGATTTGCATGCCGGACCCGAAAATTTCAAACATCTCATGTGGTTCCCTTGCTTTTGTTTGCATCTTTTCATCTTTGTTTACATGTTCATGCATGTGTCTTTGCTTGCTTTTTTGTGTTATCAAGCATAGTTCCTACCCACGATCTTGTGTAGGTTCATACCCATCTTTGTACACGAGATCCCAAGCCTCTTTTAGGAGCTTTGCTTTATGGCACAGGTGTTGTTTGTACTCCAATATAATGGACCTACAGACACCAAACCCAAACCCACATTTTTCCCTCAAGGACACCCTTTCTTTGTTTGCTTGTTTGACAACATGCTTGCTTGCTTCTTCCCATGCTTTCTTTCATTGTTTGCTTATTAGCATGTCTCCCTTCCATTGCTTGCTTACCTTGCTTGTTTGTTTCATAATTTCGATGTTTCTTTGTTATCTCTATGCTTGTCTGTTGCCTTTTTGTTTTCCTTGTTTATTGCATGTACACACGAAGTGTGGGTGCAACATTAAAATGCAAACAAAAGGGTAGAGATCAATAGATTAGGAGATTTAGCCTCTCTATGGGGTCCCCTCTCTCTTTCTTAGCCTTTACTTTTAGAACCATGTCTATAGATTTCTAGATTAGGATTCCTTTTTCTGTACCTTGCTTGGGCCAGATCCTTTGGGTACGGCAATGTCCGATTCCTTTTTCTGCACTTTTCTTGGGCCATACTCTCTAGATGTCAATGTCTGATTTACTTTTCTACTCTATGTGCTTGCATTGTGCATGCTATGTGTGTGTGTGTGTGTGTACGGATAAAAGGTAGTCAAGCACTTTGTATGATAGACATACATAGAAGGGCAACCCCTTCCTAATCATTGATGCTTTTGACCTTGGAGTGTAGGTATGCATTCAAGGCTTATGCTATAAATGCATATTCATGCTGCATTGTGTGCATAACTGCCACAGTGTGATTGCCTCCATCTATGTTAGCTAGTTACATTGGTTTCCCCGTGTATGCGACATGCCTCAATGTTTTAATACTTCAGTGAGCTCTTGCTTGCCTTAGTATGAACATACTGACACATTCCATATACATAGGCATGAAATATGGCGCACCAAACACGAAACTCTGCTAGATTTTCACTATGAAAATGGGGCATCTTTTTTCCATATTCTCAAAGTGAAAGCTTGGTAAGAATAGTGTTTTTTGTGCTATGATGCACCTAATCCGAAATAATGTCGGATTTCTGCTACCAAAATAATGCGAAATGCTGCCAAATTTTTGTCTTAAAAGTTTGGCAATAATTCCCAAATGTGCTAGCAAAGCATTGATGAAGGCCACACCCCTTTTCCAAATCAAACCTCAAAGTCCAATTCTTTTGAAACCCCAAAAGCTAATGCCAATAGCTTGTTTTTAACTGCCAATGATCAAAAATTAAGAATTTACCAAAACAAAGGGCTGTCTTCGGACAGGTATTGTGGGGTGCCTAACACCTTCCCCACAAGTAACTAGACTTCCGAACCAAGAATCAAGATTTTTTATCATCCATACTAGATTAGGAAAAATGACATTTTTCTTAGCCTAGGATTGGTAATAAAATCTGTAAAGTTGTAATTTACAACTATGTTTTTGTTGGCTTTTATTCCGTGTCAAATTTGATTGTAATTTTGTTCAATCTTATGTATCCTGTATTTCATGTGGGTTTTTATTTGTAAGGGTTGTGAGTGAGAGAAAGAGTGTGTGAAGACTCAAGGCTAATTGAAGACTGAACTTGTTTTCGCGGGTATCTTGCGAGTAAGCTTCTCGTGAAGTGATGCATGTGCCATACACATAACTAGAATGCAAAGAGTCAGGACAGGATGGAGACAGCTAGTTTTCGTAAGTGTCTCCTAGGTAAGGCCTTCTCGCGAGACACCCGCGAAACATTCTATTTTTGCCAGATTGTCATTTCTGATACACTCTATCCTTACCCACACTATATATACCCCCATTACCCACATATGTTGAGGAGTGCTTCTGAGAGAAAACCCTAGCCACAAACCTTGAGAGTTAGAGATTGTTATACCCACAATTCTCTACACAATTTACTTGTGAATTTTCCTCAACTCCTACCTCTCTATTTCCATACCATTGAGAGGTTGATAGCCTAAACACTTACCACACCCTTTCAGAGTATCAAGTGAGGTTTTGGTGCTACTGGGAAGTATTGGAAGAAACCAAACTTTGGCGAATGCAATCAGGCGTATTGCGGGATCCGGAGAGCTAGACAAAACATGGTTCCGAGAAGCCTTGTTGGAGTTGGAGCTTGGAGGGCTTAGATGCATTAGGTAGACTAGGCTTGGAGGGTCTTTTGCTATTCATGTATCCTAGCTGATTGTCTAGTGGATCGATTACCGCTTGGAGGGCGGCGGAGAGGTTTTATGCCAAGTACTGAGGTTTCCTCTTCGATAACACATCGGCGTGTTATCTTGTGTTTGCTTTCTTCTTTCCTACTCTTTTAGCTCTCATTTTACTGCTGGGTTGTGATGAATATGGCTTAGAGTAGCTTATTTATTTGTACGTTTGCATTTACTCTTTTCCACACTTTGTATTAGTTAGAGTAAAATCAATCGAGTCGTAATCTTTAATTTGGGGATCTAAACAACTCTTGTGTTTTAACACATTTTTGAGCTTTCAAAATCAAATAGAGTCAAGTGACCAATGACACCTTAGAAAAATTCCAACGATTGGTGGCGACTTCACTACCTTTGGTAATAATCGATTAAAAATGACTCAATTCAGTCACACACCAGAGGTTACCCTTTTTTCACCCTCTTTCACAACACCCGAGCCCATGCCAAAGGGGTGGGGAGGCACGCACATCTCTGCGATGGGTGGTCAACCATTGCAAGGCATCAACAGACATCATGGACAAAAATAACATGGCAAAAAAAAATATAATGACAATAAGTAAAGATAATAAATAAATGATTCTCTCATTTCTCAAATTAAAAGTTGATAAATTGTTTTATAAAAAATGCCCACACACCCCCTGAACTTCAGAGTAGTGGCCAAGATACCCCTTGAACATTTATTTTAACCAATTTACTCCTTAAACATTCCACAACTGCCAAATCAATATATCAGTTAGTCTAACGTTAAAACACTACGGAAGTGGCACATGAATCTCGCAAGAACTTAGAGTAACGTAGTCATCCTTTTTTTTTTTTTCGCGCCTAGGTTTTCTCTCTAGAAAACCCTAGAGCGGTGGAACACATCGCCTACCTTAGGTAGGCCTTCTTTCTCCTTCCCGAGTAGGATCTTTGCCAGTCCTTCACCGTCTTCTGCCATGGAAGACATCACTGGGCGCTGGGCTAACTTAACCCTTAACACAAAAGAAACCGATGCTGTGGACTTTGAGTCTCATGATGCCAAATTGGACAACAGTAAGGTTCTAGTAGTGAAGTTCTTCACAAAACAGTGACCTAATATGGAAGCCATCACTCGCACTCTTCGAAGAATGTGGCGGTCTGGTGGAGCCTTTGAGATTAGAGAACTTGGTTCTAACACAGCCTTACTTTTGTTTGACGATGAAGCAGATGTGCAACGAATTCTTTTACAGGGACCTTGGACCTTTGACAAATATTTAATCGGTGTGTTTAGACCTGGGAACGATGCTGCTGTGGAGGATGCAGTCTTTGACAAAGCCTCCTTTTGGGTGCAAATCCACGAACTACCTATACGACGGATGAATAAAGTAACTGCGGAATCTATCGGCCAAACCTTAGGCATAGTTGAGAGTGTTGATCAATCCAGTTCTGGGGATTGCCGTGGTTGGTGTATTCAAGTTCGGATTAATATTGATATATCTCAACCCCTTTGTCGAGGTAGAATGGTGAACATGGGAGGATCAAAACCTGAATGGATATCTTTTCAATATGAACGTCTTCCTATTTTTTGCTACTGGTGTGGACTTTTGAACCATGATGAGAAAGATTGTCCAATGTGGTTGAGGAGTAAAGGGAGTTTACGAAAGGAGGAGCAACAATATGGGGGGTGGAGGCGAGCTACGATGGAGAGATTCTACAAGTCACAACCCATAACTAAGCAGGGCGGGGCCAATTCTGATCAGACAAATCATATGCCACAAAAGGCTCCCTCAACTCTTCGACTCACTGTACTAAAAGATGAAGAGGACATAAGGACAAAGAATACTATGGGGATTAAAAATCCAATGCATGCAGATGATGAAGAGGTAATCCCAGTACCAACTAATAGAGATATTATAACTGACCTTGTTTTATTCAATACTCACTTACAGGAAATAGACAAGGACCTGAATTTGTCCACTAATGAACCAATGCTGACCTTAGAGGGAGTATGTGTCAGTCAAGGAGATGACTTACCTACTAGTGATCCATATGTGGCAACTACAGCATTGGATAAGGAAAAGATGCTTACATCACATTGCAAACATGGTGGCCACGTGGTTGTCAAACCAATGAATAAGGAAGATGATGCTATTTTGGGGAAGGAAATTTTGACTGGTACTTGGAAAAGACAGCCACGACAACAAAACAAGTTGAAGGAAGTGCAGGAATTTCTGTTGATGAAACGAGTGAATAGGGACACTGATGAAGAGATGGAGGATGTTGAAGGCAGTAAGAAGAGAAGGGCAGTTTGTAGCAATGATTTATCGGTGGAGGCTGGAGACCAGCCCCACCGACAACAATGAAACTCTTAGCATGGAACTACAGAAGGCTTAGGAACCGTCCTGCAGTTCAATAGCTTGTCGATATTGTACAAGCTCAAGATCCCATGGTGGTGTTTTTGTCTGAAACATGGTCAGATAAGGAACTGATGGTTAGTATTAAGGAAAGGTTAGTGTTTGATGATTTGTTTGTTATCCCAACTGATGGTCGAGGGGGGGGGGGGATTAGCCTTGCTTTGGAGAGGGGGTGCAAAGGTTTGGGTGGATAGCTTTTCAAAGTATCACATTGACTCTATTGTAGATGGAAATTTAGAGAGTGCTTGGCGATTAGCGGGGTTTTATGGAGAGCCGAATACTAATCATAGATTTGAAGGGTGGAATATGCTCCGAATGCTTAATTCCAAACCAAAGCTTCCTTGGGTTTGCTTCGAGGACTTTAATGAATTGCTGGAGGTAGAGGAAAAAAACAGGGGGCGCTCCGAGAGCTCATAATCAAATGCAAATGTTCAGAGATGTGTTGGATCAATGTGGTTTTATGGATTTAGGGTACTTAGGGCCAGATTTTACTTGGCATGGAAGACGGTGTAATGAATTGATTTGGGAAAGGTTAGACCAGGGGGTGGCTAATTATGATTGGTTGGCTAAGTTTCCCACTGCTAGAATTCGTCATTTGCATTGTTTTACTTCTGATCACAGGCCAATTGTTCTAGCTCTTGATTCTAATGGGGAGGCACAATGGTGGAGAAGGAAACCCTTTAGGTTCGAGGCAATGTGGTTGAAAGATCCGAGGTCCAAGGAAATTGTCACAAAAGCTTGGGATTGTAATGTCGTGGGTACTCCTATGTATGTTGCCACGAAGAAATTGAAGAAGTGTAAAAAGAGGTTAAAGGATTGGGACCGGGATCATTTTGGAAGTGTAAAGAATAATATAAAGAAGCTTAAAGAACAATTATAGAAGGCAGAGATGGAGTCGGTCAGATTTGGGAGCTATGAGGAAGCAGCTCGTATCATATCCGAACTTTTAGCTTTGTATGAAAAGGAGGAGAAGATGTGGCAACAGCGCTCTCGTATTCAATGGTTGCAAAGTGGGGATAAAAATACGAAATTTTTTCATGGGACAGCCACTCAAAGGAAGAGGAAAAACTTCATTAAGGGTTTAAAGGACAATGAAGATGTCTAGCATGAAGAGGAGAACCAAGTTTCGGGTTTGCTTATCGAGTACTATTCTCAATTATTCTCAACCTCACACCCTTATGATTTTGATCGTATCCTTGACGGGGTTGATACAGTTGTTACTGAAGAGATGAAGGTAGAGTTAGCACGTCCTTACACTTCTGATGAGGTAGATGCTGCTATTAAGGAGATGGCACCTTTGAAGGCTCCAGGGCCAGATGGTATGCCTCCATTATTTTATCAAACCTATTGGTCGGACATGGGAGTGGATGTTCATCAAGCGGTCTTGTCTAGCTTAAATTCAGGTGCAATCTTGAAATCTATTAACCATACTTTCATTATTTTGATTCCAAAAGTTAATAATCCAGAAAAGGTCTCAGATTTTAGGCCTGTCAGTTTATGTAATGTGATTTATAAGATTGTTAGTAAGGTGATAGCCAATCGCCTTAAACCTTTGCTTAATTCCATTATTTCAGAAACACAGAGTGCCTTCACTGCTGATAGATTGATTACTGATAATATCTTGATAGCTTTTGAGTCTTATACCATATGAAGACTAATTGCACAGGGAGGAAGGGTTTTATGGCCCTAAAGCTTGATATGAGTAAAGCCTATGATCGAGTGGAATGGGTTTTCCTTGAGAAGATTCTTTTGAAGATGGGGTTTTAGGATTCTTGGGTGGCTTTAATTATGGAGTGTATTCGTACCGTGACTTATTCAATCCTTGTTAATGGAGAGCCGAAGGGTTTAATTACTCCTTCTAGGGGCTTAAGACAAGGCGATCCCCTCTCTCCTTTCTTATTTTTGTTTTGTGCGGAAGGTTTAAATGCCATTTTCAGGAAAGCAGCCTTAGATGGAGAGATTGAGGGTTTTTCCTTATGTAGGAATGGACCAAAACTTACTCACCTTTTCTTTGTAGATGATTGTCTTATCTTTTGTAGATCGATATTGGAGGAGTGCCTTAAGATCCAGTCACTATTGGATATCTATGAAGTGGCTTCAGGCCAAATGATTAATAAGGAGAAAACTATGCTATTTTTTAGCGAAAATACAGATACACAAACGCAAGATGCAATCAAAGTGGCACTCAATGTCCCTGCCATTCAACACTATGAAAAATATTTGGGGCTTCCATCCTTTATTGGCAGGGAAAAGAAGGCTTATTTTACTAAGGTGAAAGAACGAATATGGGCGAGGATGCAAGGTTGGAAGGAAAAGCTTTTGTCTCAAGCAGGAAAGGAGGTTACGATCAAGGTTGTAATTCAATCCATTCCTACTTACTCGATGAGTGTTTTTAAATTGCCGATCAATCTTTGTAAGGATATTGAAGCAATGATTCGCAAATTTTGGTGGGGGCAAGGTGATTCAAAAAAGATTCATTGGGTGAAGTGGAGTTCCTTGTGCTCTTCTAAGTCGATTGTTGGGATGGGCTTCAGAGATATCCAAAAGTTTAATAATGCTCTTTTGGTTAAACAAGTGTGGTGGTTGATCCATCAAAAAGACACTTTGCTCTACAAGGTGTTTAGTGCGAAATACTTTCCTCATGGGAGTATTATGGACGCTTCAGTTCCTCAAAAGTGTTCATATGCTTGGCGGAGTATCTTACAAGCTCGGGAGGTCATTGAGAAGTGTGCTATCTGGCGTGTGGGCAGTGGTCATGGGATAGATGTGTGGAAGCATAGATGGCTCCCAAACCCGACCTACAACAAAATTGTCTCTCCAAGAAGAGAGTCTTCTGTGTCTCGGGTTAGTGAGTTGTTTTATCCGAATATTCGAATATGGGATCCGGGAAAGCTTGAGGAGAATTTCTATCCGTGGGAGGCAGAGATGGTAAGTCGGATTCAAGTCAGTGATGGTAGTGTTGAAGACCTCCTAGTTTGGCCCCTGACTTTTGATGGTTCCTTTAGTGTTCGTAGTGCTTATAGATTCCTGGCTTCAGAAAATTTTAGCTCTCAACCAAGCTCTTCCTCAGGTATTGAGCAGCAGAACTTTTGGAAAAAAATCTGGAAGATCCGAGCCCCTAATAAGATAAAACATTTCATTTGGTGTGCGGCAAAAGATACGCTTCCGACTAAATAGAATTTGCGCGCTAGACATATTCCCATTGATGAAACCTGTGATCTTTGTGAGGATCATCAGGAGACGTTGTTGCATAGTTTATGGCTGTGTGACCATGCTCAGTTTGTTTAGAAGTCTGATCCAGGTTTTGCTCCTTTGTTTCAGAAACGGTATCGCTCTTTTCAGGACTTGCTTGAGGCAGTGATGCTGAAAAGCTCTCAGTTTCGGGTTGCTCTGTTTTGCACCACAGCTTGGAGTTTATGGCAGCGACGTAATAGGCTCAGGGAGAAGCAGCCATCATGGAATCTTCATGAGTTGGGCAGTCAAGCTAAGGCTTATGTTGTGGATTTTCTCAACGCGAATTATCAGCCCTCACAAGTTTCTTCTTGGCATGCTCAGGTGTCTTGGTCTCCGCCGACGGAATCGGTATATAAAGGAAACTTTGATGCGGCTTTCTTTGACACGTCTGGTTGCGCAGGTGTTGGAGTGGTGTTCCATGATTTCCAGGGCCAAGTGATCACAGCTTTGAGTCAAAAAATTCCTTTGGTTTAATCGGTGGAGCTGGTAGAGGCTATGGCTGCTCGTGGGGCCCTGTTATTTGCCAAAGAGCTGAGTTTGTTTGATGTGGAGATAGAAGGGGATTGTTCAAGGGTTCTTGCTACTCTCAACATGGCGAGGAGCTGTAGCACTTTATTTGGTTATGTGATTGATGAGTGCAAGAGTCTAGGGGCGTCGCTCTGTTCTTGCAAGTTCAGCCATGTTAGGAGGGAAGAGAATAGGTTGGCGCATGCTTTAGCTAGGAGAGCAGTTATATCTGTAGACATGGATGTATGGGTAGAATCTCTACCTAGTGATTTGGATAGTGTATTCCAATCGGATTTGATTCAATAAAATTTCCTTACCTTTTTCTCCACAAAAAAAAAAAAAAAAAAAAAATCTCGCAAGAACTTAAAAAATTTTAATTTAAAAAAAAAAAAAAAAAAGGGTCCTAAAAACTTGAAATGGGATAGAAAGAAGAAAGAAGAATAAAGACGAGAGACGAATGGACTGGCAGAGAGAGAGAGAGATAGTAGAACTAGAGCCACCACTACACAGCGCCTAGTTCTTTATACCACCATTCTCGCCGTTTGTATCCCGAACGTGCCTTGGTGGTCTACCGTGCCGTTCTACCGCCCAGTCCAAAACAAGCAGACTCGTTTTGTCGATCTGTTACACATTTTTATTTTTATTTTTTTTCTCAACATCAAAATCTAAAAGACAACTGTGTCTTTTGATAGGTTCCATTTTCCTTTTTACTTTTCCCAAAAATATATCTCCTATACCAACACGTATCTATCCATCAAGCATCACCCATTATTTTATTCATTACAATAGGTAATATGATGCCAAAAAATGACGTCAATTCCCATTGTTATATAGTTTGGTAATCTATTCCCTAATATGAAATAACTAAAGTAGCAAAAGCCAAAAGGGAATCAACAGAAGAGATTAAAAAGAGATGTTTCTGATGGATCGCTAAGATGAGTTGGGTTTTTGTGATCGATCCAAACATCGACCAAAAATATTTCAAAAAAGGGAATCCGAACAAGATTTTTTTATCACATGGTTCTACTGCCTCTCTCCCTATTCTCTGTTGGTTCGACCTAGGTTCGTCTGTCGGTCTCTCTTCTTTCTTCTTTCTATCCTGTTTCAGATTCTTGGGATTGTGTTGTTTTTAATGTTCACATGAATTTCACATGCCACTTTGTTAATGTTTTAATGTTAGACTAACTAACGTATTGATTTGGTAGTTGTAAAATATTTAAGGAGTAAATTAGCCAATATAAAAGTTTAGCGGGTGCCTTGGCCACTACTCCAAGGTTCAGGGGGTGTATAGGCATTTTTTTCCAATTGTTTTCATAAGGGACTTGGAACATTCAAATTCTTTATTAACTCAGATGAAAAGATATAGAATCATAAAAGTACTGAAAAGTAAAATTTGGGACATATCAAGGTAGTCACTCAATCCTCTTTCTTTTGTTGGACCTCCTATGATCATTTTCATCCCTTTTTACTACTCTTATATCAATGGATAACCAACTCTTGTACACAGAAGTAGGTAGAAGGAACTGAGGAAAGTGAATGTCCTTGTTCAGGGCTCTTCAAGGAAAAAATTCAGCAATTCTACTAGCCTTTTAGTGAGTGCCAATGTGTAGTAAGAACCATTAGCATGAGGTACGCCTTGTCGATTACCAAATTTCCAAGCAATGCAACACGTAGGATAGTAAAAACAATTGCGAAGCCCCAACTAAGATGACATAATCTTCCTTGAAGCCATTATTAGTCATGGCCTTGTTGCGCCACCATTCGACCACCCATTGGATGTCCATGGGGGTAAGATGCCGCAAGAGTTCCGTGGGTGTAGAAGGCTCCATCTCTTTATTTTTGAGCTTGTGATCCTAATAGTATTTTGGTTGGTACTGATTAACTTGAATGAAAGAATAATGGATCAATTTGAGCTTCTCATATAACTATATCCGAGGGAGAGAAAAAGAAAACATGATTGTTGAGTAGGAAACAAGAGGGAAAAAAAAAAAAGGCATTTAAAGACGATATATGGAGCCTCGATGGGTTGAAAAATGAAAGGTAATCCATGCTAAAATTAGAGGAATCCAGCTAGGTCAAGGAAACCCAGGTGAAAATTAGGGATCATGCCTAAAGGAGAAGAGGATTGCTAGAAAAGTAAGTTACTTCCTTCGTACGAACTGCATCCAAGCGATTGAGAGTCTCAGCCAAGATGATGGGCACTAGACTTCCATTCCCCAAGTTCTTGTCCACATGAAGAATGTTAGGATAAACTCAAGGTGTATCATGTACCAAGAAGAAGCTTGCAAGAACACAAAGGCAAAAAACAATAAGATGACAGGAGCGCTCCATTCCAATTAAGGGTACATCTTGCTTAGTGAAGTACTTAAAGACCATGGAGACATTTAGCTTCTTCGGTTTGCATCACCTTTTGGCCATGGATAGATAGACTCCTAATACTTGGTGAGCAAGGTCAGAAAAATCCTCTTCAAGAGTAGGAAGAATGATAGAACCAAAATCACACTCACCCATAATTGCACCAAATTCCCTTATCACATAGCTTTACACCATTGAACTAAAATACATGGCAGTAAAGGATCTAGAACTCAACAACTGCACATAGAAGAAATTTATCAACCTTGATTTGGTGGATGGGTGAAGTGCAAGATAGAATTAGAGAGAATTCTGCCATTAGGAACCTTGAAGATTGCCTCCTAGGCTCAAAATATGTTTTGTGAAGGTTTGGGGACTCCTTACAACCTTTTTATAGCAAAATAAGTTGGCTAGGGTTTTCTGATCCCAAGTATGTGTGCACATGCTAAGGGCATGCATGCGCATGGCTTAAGTATGCATGCACATGGTCCTTAGGTTTTGGATTCCTTTTCCTTTTTGGAGTCTGCTTTCTGCAACAAGGACCTCTTTTGTGTTTCCTATAGCCTAAAGGAATGTCCGCGATAGGTTTTGCCTTAGAATTTCATGCGAGAAAAAAGAGAGAGAAGAGCAAAAAGAGAAGAAAACTATAAAGCATACATGTTCCTAGGTTTCCAAATTTCCCATAAAGTTGTAAATAAGTACATATTTTGAAATAAAAGTAGAAATATAAAGATGTTCTTAAATACAACCATTATCTCAAATAAATGAAAGTGCAAAAAATAAATGCTAAAAAGAGAAATAAAAGAAAAGAAAAAAGAGAGAAAAAAAAAAAAAAACAAACAAAGCAGGAAATATGGTTGATTGTCTGTTTATCTATAAGATCATTATCGATATTGCCTCCTCCTTTGATGAACCTTCAGAGTCGCCTCAGGATCGTTTTCATCCCCATCATCATCATCATTATCATTGTCTGGACCTCGAGCATACCCCCACCAGGGCCATAGAGCTACCGAGAGTACTCTATCACCTCCAACTTGAGGTTTCCAGTCAACCAGACCAAATCCTCATGCTTAGCCATAGTAGGCTAATTTTAGATAAAGAGACCATGTTAGGATGAGCCAAGAGAATACAAAGAAGAAAGTGCAAAGAAAAAAGATTAGAAAACTCATAGCTCATGTCCCTTCAAGAAAAGGATAACCCATGACATTAGGGTTACACTCAATAGCACACTCCCGGGCGACCCCATCTCACCTACAAGCATAGACTGACCAAGCTATAATAGAAGAGTCAATGGGATTTCCAGCAACTAGGCAGCACCAACCTAAGGATGAACAAGCTCATCCTTGATAAGTGTAATTTTTACATGATTTTTATTATCCTCTTATTTATTAAAATTTTTAGTTTTCCTTTATTTCTTTTGATTTGATTTGATTTTTATTTATATTTATCTATTCATTTGTGCTTTGAAGGAATGAGAAGATTTCAGATTAATCTACAAGGGCTTTACATGCAAAGTGAGGCTAGGCCAATTGAATCAAGTCAACTTACATCCAGCCAGGCATGAATTCAAGAGAAGACCAACCCAATTAAATTTAAGTACAACTGGAGCAAGGAATCAAAGGAAATTTGCACCAAATCCAAGTCCAATTCGGATTAGGACTGCATATCAGTTAGTATTTTCAGCACAACTTTGGGCTCAGATGTTCAATCGAGATGACTCAAGTTCGGCTGGAAATTTAACTTAAAGGGCTACAACTTTGTAGTTTACCAAAAGTCCGAATTCTAAAGTTAAATGGGCCAAAATAGTCACTTAGCCTAAAAATCTGGGATTTTCTCCAAACGGGAATAGGATTCCTTGACCTATTTAAAGGCTCTTTAGGGAAAAAAGAGGGAGGAGAAAACTGAGAGGAAAAGAGTGTGCTACATTGAAGTTTTTTTTTTTTGGAGTCTTTTTGAAGAGGCGGATCTGAGGACAAAGGCGAGAGCTTCATGTTGATCAACCAATTCAGATGAAAGACATAAGTTTTATTTGTTTTCTTTTCAATTTTATTATGAACTAAATTTTATTTTCTAGAGCATTGATGTAGTCTAGCAATGAACACACAATTTATATTCTGAGTTATTTTATTTTTAATATTTCCATGATTGAGTGTTTAATTATTATTCTTAATACTTAATATTTCTTTTTACGAATTATTGATTGATCAATTGAATGACAATGAGACCGAGAGATGATTTGTTATTTTAGTTCTAGAATTAAACACCATTAGTTGAGTGAAAGTAGAGATGCTTTACCGCGATTAGTGTGATTTTTCAGAAAATTCAAAACATGTAATGAGTCTCCAATTAATTAAATTCACATAGAGATATGGAATTGTTATTTGAAGATATTTTTTATATTATTCGAGAGAAGATATTGAATACTTAAGGAATTTTTAATCATCAACAGGAGATTATTAGAATTTAATAATTAGGAAGAATAAATTGTGTGGGATTTGTTAGGTGAAATCAACCGCTCTAGATCCATTCTTATCATATTTTTTTACACTTTTAGATTTTTACGTTTTGTATTCGTAGATTTATTTTTATTAAATAGTTTAATTTAATTTAGATAGTAGAACATTCCATTTATTTTCGATTTTCCAAATAGTAATTAATTTAGTGAATTTTGGTATTCAATAACATAGTTAATCCCTGTGGATTCGACATTCGTTTTCTAAAAACACTTTACTACTTGTTACGATTTTGTGCGCTTTCAGATTATTTTTCACGAACAATCTTGTACACTTTATTGTTAGCACACAAGAGATATGACATGCAAGATAAGAAAGTAGAGAAAATAGAAATAGTTGAGTTTCATACCACAACACCAAAGGAAAGCATAAGGCGACTCTTGCTAAAAGCGTCATAGTCCTTGTCCAACAAAAGGCAATTAGTATAGGCAATGCCGCAACTCCAAATCTAGTACTTAGCATCAATCATAGAAATAGGAGACAGCATAAAGGAGGGAGGATCCATAGGCACATGAGGCTCATCCATGGCCACCAGCTGGCTTGCTACCCAATCAGCAAGATATAGGACTGTCACACCGACGCCCTCAAAGAACATAGAATTCTAAGAGGAGATGATGGCATTCGCTTCCAAGTCTAGTGCAACTACAAGAAGAAGCCCAGCCCAAGGTCCCCAAGTGATCTGCATATCACAATTGGTTAAGAAAAGAATAGAACAAAGGGAATAACCATGACAAGAACAAGAAAAGAGAAATGACTCACCAAGTCAACTGTGAGGCCATCAAGATGGGCTGGCACCGAAGTGATGAGAACCTTCATGTTCACATTCGCTCCAGAGGTAAGGAGGGCATAGGACACAGCCCATCGTTACAAAAAGAAAATAGAGATTAAGAGCAGAGCACAGAAACCAGTTTGCAAGCTAAGTATAGTTTGCAAGTGTAAGCTACCAAATCAAATGCAAGATACAAGTCAGATGCAAGATAGAAGCAGTTTGCAAGCTAGATACAATTTAGATGTAAGACAAATGCAAGGATATAGGATACAGTTCACAAGACTAGTCATGAACATAGTTATGAAAGAAAAAGCTAAGAATAAAAAGAAATCTGACCTCAATGAGCATCCAGGGCTCCACGAGCTGGCATATGGCCAAGTACAAATAAGCGAGGCAAACATGCCCCCAATTCACCTCTCAAGCCTCCGCAAAGCAGCATAAGAGCACCAACAACCTCAGAGACATCGTTTGGCCCCCATTGGCAAAGAGATATGCCCCCACCACATAGAGTAAGGATGCCCTAGGCATCTGAGTTCGATCCTCAAGAGTCACCTAAGAAAGAGGCCTGAAGTCTGTAACAAGGTGGAAGTAGTGGACATTCTAACTAGGGTAGGCACGCCCCAATAGCTCCAACCTAAGAGTCATCCCCGACTCACCCTCTAGACTGATGATGTGCCTGCTGGATCTCATCCCGATCATCCGGTGGAAGTCAGAGAGAGTCACAATCATCTCCCTCTCAACAATGTGAATAGTATGGGTAGTATCCCACCACCTCTTAGCCAACGCCTGGCCAGCACAATACTGGCAACAGTTTGGAAGAAGGCATAGAAGTGGCTCGAAGCCGGCCGCCCTCACCCAAGCTTTAGTCTTGGTAGTCAGTGATCTATGCCATTCGAATAGGGTTTTAGAGTTACCCCTACCCAAGTATGACAGCAGCCCTTGAAAATGTCAAAAATAAGTGGATAAGGATCATATCGAGAGAAAATTAAGTGAAAGAAGAGCGTTACAACATGTTTGGGGCATAAAACTAATCCCACATGGCCAAGCATGCGTGCACATACTAGTGAGTATGTGTGTGCATGGTGGAAGCCTGTGTGTGCATGTTTTATGAACAAGCATATATACGCATGCACGCTATATGCACACGCATGGCCTGAACATGCACACTCATATGCGAAGCATGCGCCTGCATGGATGAACCAAGAATGTGTTCATCGCTATTTTCAGCCCTCCTTGGATCAAAACCCATCCAAAACATGTTTCTACCTATCCTAAGGCATCAGGTTTTCATCTAAACCCTTCCTACAACAAAACCTAAGCAATTACAGGTCCAAAAACAGATTAAAACAGAAGATCACAGCAAAACTTGAAAGTGAGAAAAAGTTTGAAAAACTTACCAGTCCAAGCCGTGCATTGCTAGATAGGTGTTCCTCTGGCCTGTAAAGTAGTGGAGGAGCCTCATTGAGCTTTGTGGCCCCAATCCAGCGGGTGAGATTAAAGGTATCACTGGAAAGGGTGTAAGAGATCTTTGGAGCCATTTGAATTTTGAGAGAGTTTTGGAGGAGAAGAGAAAGAGAGAGGGATTCGGATTTGATGAGAGAGTGGAGAAATGAGGGAGAGGCAGAAGGTTTTTGTACAGAAAATGAAAGAAGTTGAAAAGTTAGAAAGAAAAAACGAAAATGAAGAAGAAGATGAATAGTGATAGAAAAAAGAAATGGTTGGTAACCGTTAAGAAAATGAAGTGGCAAGAAAGCCAGTCATTGGCTAAACTACGTGTAGTTTAGGCCAGATCGCCAAACTATGTGTAGTTTAGTCGCCAAAAAACAAAAACGAAAAATCCATTCAAAATTTTACAGGACATTCCCCAGAGGCCTAGAAAATCACAAGTAATCCCCATGAGATTCCCAAAAGAAGAGAATCAGGAAAAGTCAGAACCATCCCCATGGGTCAAAGAAGAAAGGAATTTACAAAATTGCCCCTTTAAACATCAAAAATTACAAAAATGCCACTTAGTGAGTCAAGAAAATTGAAATTCACACAGAGATTCCCAAAAAGTATGAAAATGACAAGACTACTCCCTAGTAGGTCGATAAACTTTCTAAAAACTTCCCAATGAGTCAAGAAAAGGTAGAATTTGCATAGAAGCCCTCAAGTAATCCAAATATTGTAGAGAAATTCCCAGTGAGTTGAGGTTTACATAGAAACACCCCTTGAAGATTAGAAATTAAAAGAAAGCCCCATAATGTTTGGGAAATACCTTGAGTGAGTTTTTCACTAAGATTACCATCACCATAAGAAGAAATCAGACTTTGTGCACATATACTTCGAGAATTGAACATGCAGGCACAAGTCCTTAGGAACTTTTGAAACTAGAGCAGAAGACACAGATTTTGAGTACATATCATTCTTGGAATTGAACATGTACACCTAGACTTCTTGAATACAAAAAAGATTGAGGTAGAGGTGCAAGATACCCAGAACAGAAGAGATAGAGACAAAGGTGAAAGCCACCCAAAGGCGAAAGCCACCTAAAGACAAAAGCCACTCGAAGAAGTTTGAGGCAAAGATCCGTAGACGGACACCACAAATATGTTCCCTTTCTAGCTCGCAAGAGCATCTTGTTTGCTTGATTGATGTTTGTGGCCATGGGCTCTAAGATAGTGAGCTTGTTGTTACTTATTTCCAGAGTAACACTTGTGGGACTTCAGACATATGAATCCCATGCAACTCTTCGGAGTTCCCCTTACAACTTAAGCCCACGTTCCCCAATGACAACATCACTCAAAGGCCCAGGGTTGATTTAAGACCCAATCTTGTGAATCTTTAGCTTGAACAGTGTTTTGGTGAAGAAAAACTGCAGGAAAACCCTTATGTATCTATACACATGTTTCATCCATGTGCATGCATACCCCGCATTTGCACACGCATGTAGGGTTTCAGATTTCTATAAGGAAAGTTTTTTGGACATAAAATCGTGCAAAGTGAATCCCACATTAGCTGGGAGCTGCCCTCCACCCCTCTATGATCACTATAAAAAGGCCCTTAAGGCTCTTTTACAAAAACACACCAAATTTACTAGAAAATAGTGAATCAAAGAAGAAGTTTATTCCAAACATCCTCAAGTTAAAGGTTTACTTAGTTGGGACTTGTTTTTGTCTTGCCTTCGAGTTTCTGAGTTTACTAACCTTCTGGTTTTGTCTTGATTAGATTGACTTAAGAGAACGGTCAAATCAAAAGCTTAAAAGATTTCTAGTGTTTAAGGTAAAGGTCTAACTTTGTCTCTTTCATTCTTGTTTTTTGATTGTTTTTATTCGTGTTTTGTTGTTTTAATATCTTGCTTGTTAGTTTAGTTGTTTAGTTTTCATATTATAAGCATGATAGTTTTTTAGAGTTTCTATTTTGATTGTTTGTTCATTGTTGTTTCTAGGTTTGTGTTTCTTGGCATGTGCTTCATGCAAATGTGTAACCCACGGTACTCAAAAAGGACAATAGCACAGAGTCACAAGCAAAACCAACCTCAAATTCCCTAGGGGAACACCAATTCAAGTGACCCTCCTAATTAAACAGTTCAACCAAATTAAACTTTGACCCTTATATTCACCCAACGAAATATAATGGGGTAGCTATGCATGGAACCACCTCACAACCCCTTAATAACATGTGGGGAACCAAAAAATCTCTCCATAGCATTCGTTAATTTCCTACATTTTCCTAAGGTATCCTTAGAACACTCCCACATGATGATTTGAACCATAACACGGTTAAGGGAAGAAGCAATGACATGGCAAGAGTTACCTACAATTTCATCGCTATGCAGCAAATCTAGTTGAATATAGAAGTGGCGTATAAATAGAGGAGCTAAGGGAAAACTAACACCCTAGGCTAGTTGAAGGAACTTTCATCTCCAAAAACAAGCAGCATAAGAGTATTCACCACATCCTCCAAGGTAATGGTGAGTTCACCAACAGAGAAGAAAAATGTGTTGAAAGAAGGGGACCATCGGTGAACCAAGTGTCTTGGCCTCTTAATGTCCATGTAACCATCTAGGTTCCTTAAGATGGCAACTAACTTCAGAACCCCAGCACTATCCAAGCATCCAACAAAGGCCGCATTAGAAAACTCCTCATCAACCCATTCTGCCCAACCACTGGTATTACGCACTCCAAAATCAAAGAATATTAGGACCGCCTCTTACTTCATCCATTTTATCTAAATATCCAAAATCTCTTTTGGATCAAGGACTGAAGATGAACTCGCAAAACCTAATTCCCAAAGAAAAACCAAGAATGGGAAGAAGGGACCTCAACCCATGGGAAATCAGAAGGAAAAAGAAACTAGAAGTATACTAGGGGTCTCAAAGTGACAAGGTGTGTCATTCTGGGACCTGCTCTTGTTCCCTAAAACTAAAACTCACGGAGCATCCTTCACTATAAGCATCAGAGGTTGAAGATGATTTTTCTTTCCTTCTATGTGAAATGGAGGAAGCCATGGATGAGAGCTGAATGAAGAAGAAAAGAAGAATTGAGAAAGAAAAGGGAACATAAAGAGGGAAGATTAGTCTGAGAGAAGAAATGAGATGGGAAATCTTAGAAGATAAGTTTTGTCTTGAAAGAAGAGAGGGATTTGATTGATGGGAAGTACATAAAGAAAGACAACAAAGGTAATAATGATGTGAAGAGAGAGAGAGAGAGAGTTTTTAGTGGGGGCAAGTTGAGTAATTAAGTCTTGGGGGCTAAGTGCCAGATCATGATAATGGCTAGAAGAAAAAGAAGAGGTAACGTAAGGAAAGAAAATAGGAAGAGGAAATTGTTCCACTCTCCCACTTCCTCAAAAATAGGAAACCTGCATTTTCAGAAAAGGGATAGTAAAAAAAAATAAAAAAATAATAGTAAGTACAAGTAATCAAAAAGGTTCTAGATGAACCCTTTTTTTTTCCACTCACATATGGGGCTATGTTGTCCAAAAATTTTCAATAAGGAAAGCCCAAATCTAGGAACTGAATTGTGGACCTTGAGGGAACTAAGGGACATGTGGCCTAGTGAGTGTTCTTGCAAAGGAAACTAAAGAAAAGATATAAAGGTTGGAGTAAAAAGGCCCAACCGCAAAAGAAAGCAAAGAAATAATAATAATAAAAAGCCTTGTATAAGGAGCAAGTGACCCAGGAGAAAAAGATCCTTGAAAGGGATCCCCCGAAAAGCCCAACAAGAAGGAGAGCAAACCCTAGGAAGCCAATCAAGGAATTGGCTATCAGGATCGAGCTCCTTGGGGGAAAGGAAAAGATGACAGGGATGTATGATGTCCTAGCAAGTTTTGAATTTTGAGAGTTGAAAATCAGCTAATTAATGTGGAGAGTTCAAGCAACCTTGGCCAAAGAAGCATGGCAAAAGAGGAAAGGTTCTTGAAGACTTTCGGAGCTAATCCTAAAGAATTATCTATACCACTTTCAGTAAAAGGGTCAACAAGTAGAAGTCACTATCAAGACTAGAGAACCTTCTAAATGTCCCTTTTAAAACTTTGAAAATGGGTTCTGCCTTGCTAACCTCAAAAGGCATCTAACTTACCCAAGAAGACGCCTTCTATGAAGGGAAAGACAACCATGACACTTTTAGACATGGGTTCCAAGAAAAATTAAGTAAGAGAAAATTAAGAAAGACATCCAAAGTTTTGGACCAAGGAGACTAACTCCAGTACCAAGAAAATGGGAGAAGATGGTAATTTCATACCCTCCAAGACCAACATAAAAGGAGAAGAAGACAGCCATGGCAAACAACTCAAGTAGCAAGCAAGAAGAAGAAAAAATACATAGTAGAAAAAGAAACTCAAAAATACGAGGGAGCTTTAGAACTTAGGTTGAGTTCATTGAAAGAGGAAACATTGTAAAAGGTCCTTCTTTAGTGATATCCAAGGAACCACACTGATCCAAGGGTTCAAATCTCACAAGTCTTGTGGACCCAAAAGGGCAAACCAAGTTTGTGACCTTTAAGGCTTACGGGCTTTGTGAGTCTCCTTTAAAAGAGGACTTATCTTATTTGAACCTTTGACTCATCTAAATAAAGTTCTCTAAAGTATTTATGCTTGCTTATGTTATTGTTCTCTTTTGATTCTTGCAAGGTATTGTGTATTTGTTGTTATATTTGCTTTGTACTTGCCTTTTGGAGCTTTTGTGACTTATGCACAGATCGGTTCAGTATAACAGCCCAAATAGGTCGTTGTGAACTAAGCCCAGTTCATTCATTCGACACTCTTATTTTACTCTAGGTCATTTTCAACAACCCAAGATACCATATTGGGTTTGGGCCAGAGGAACCAACCTAAAAAAGGGTCCTGCAGTATCAATTGAGTGATTGATTTATCAGATAGATTATGGGTTTTTGAGAGTGAGAGAGAGGATTGTCCCACCATTAAAGACTTTTGGGGATGAAAGGAAAAAGGTGAGGTGAAATTGCTTTCGAAAAATAGAGGTGGTGAACATAAATCATGACCATGGGTGTTCTTTTCTCTTATTCTAATATTTTAGAGATTTATGTTTTCATTTTCTTTGGTTTAAAGACGTTGGTATGAAAGCGAAATTTTTTTTTGAAACAATAATCAATTTCTCACATGCACAAGAAAACTATGTAACTAAGAGATGAGTTGTTTCTTTAATGTCATTGTGGAAAGTGCACTTGGTGAACTAGTAGACTTTCTGATTTAAATCAAGATCTATTCCCTAAAAGTTGCTTGGATTCTTGAGGATATTAGTTTGATTTGTGAAAATTTCTGTTTTGTATCATTTGTTAGTGTTTTGTAACGATGTAATCAAGTTGCCCTAATTTTTGCTAGTGCTACAAAAGAAAATGAGGAGGTTTTTTTTCCTTTTTTTTTTTTTGGGAGAAAGGAGGAGGTTATTGTTTAGTTGAAAGAATGTCTTTCATTTCTCTTTTCCATTATACAACATGATATTGAATAAATAAAGACTACAATCATTTCTTCTAAAAAAAACTGATGGCAATTAAATAAATTTCATATCACAAAAATTTATCCAAGTTAGTCCTCTCCTTATACTCAACAAATTTTTTTTAAATGATTAAACAAACCATTTTCTCTCAAATCAATTGCTTTCCCTCTTAATTTTTCATGAACATTCCATTTTATGATTTGAGGTTTTTAAATGGCCCAAAAACTAAAAATGTGATTCTGCTTTCGTGAATGAAAATTTTGTTCATATAATTATTTAGAATTACAAAACATATTAATGATATTTTGTGGAAGTAAAACAACAATAATGTTTTCTAGTGCATGTTGTGTGTTGCAACCAAACACACGAAACAAATAAAATTTCTTGATGGGCAATGTTAATTACACACACCATTTTACACACACAAGTGAGTTTGAACTGAAATCGTGAGTTAAAAGACACGATTCTAGGTTTTACAGTTTCTAGAAAATGAATCAATTTTCGAAGAAATTATTAAAAAAAATAAAAACCAACGTTTCTGTTGAATCTAATCAGAAGTTTCCCATGCATCCTATTAACTTTCACATAAACATGTTTTGAATGTGGATAATAAGCCGGTTAAGACTGAATACAAACGGTCCCAAAAATTTAAAAAAACAGTTCTTTGGAACACATTAACTTTTGAAATAGCATCTTATATATAGATAGAAGTGCTTTAGATGCATGGTTCTTTATACAAACCACTCTGAGTTTATATTCCATGACCAAAGATGCCCCCTACAATTAAACAATATGCAGATGGTTTAGTAGAAAATGCTGATGATTGGCGTAAGAATTCTCAGCCAACTTGACACAGTTAATGCAAGTCTATGATTTCCAGAGAGAAAATTGCTAGATCTTTTCATTTACTTATCTGCAGGAGGTGTACAATACAGGGCAACAGTAGTCCTCATACAACAAGGAGATAAAGGTAGAAAATCATATATGAACATGTATAAAAAGGAATATATCGTTTTCTCTACCGAGAAAGAGGATGAATACAAAATTTCTACCATTCAGTATATATTATTGTAGCTTTCATTTATGGTAGATCTTGACTAGCTCAAAGGCCTTAATATTTCGAAAACAGGTTACTAGAGGCTGAACAAAGTTTCGGGGTGGATCCCAAGAGAGATGAAGAAAGGAAGTCCCCAAAAGAAGTAATCAATTTTCTTTATATATAAATTTTATTCTATTGAGTTACTAAACCAGTACCATCTTCTCTCCTGTCTGATGAATCCAGCCAAACGAATATGTAGTCCAGCATTCCTGAAATGGAATCATATAAATTATGTAACAAGATTCTTGAAAGATACATTTGTAAAAGTGATTATGAAAGCTGAATGGGTTGAGACTTGGGCAAAATTGGCTAAAGAGTAGCTTTATAGAAAAATCTGAGGTGGATAGCATGCAGCTGAAGTTAATTAGAAATAGACTGTTTTTGGAACTCAAGTTTGTCAAAATCGAGTTCCACCTAGAAAACTCGATTTCCAATTGATTTAGTCATCTGACATGAATTTAAAAAAGTAATAATAATAACACGCGGAAAACGTACCAGTAAGAAGTTAAGCCATTAGTTCTTTGTTAGCCCAAGAAGAAATGTTTCTCAATTAACTCTATTGAAGCCTAATTGCGTGTTGAGTTTTCAATGGGATTTGGCATTTGGTGTCCTCTACGTGGCTCAATCTCAATAGAAAAAGATAATATATATGACATCAGGTTCTTCCATATCTCAAGCCAAATGAAATGCACTCCCATTTCCCACAAAGTAGTTGGCTTCGCAAACTTGTTATTTCTATGCCTTTTTGTTACCGGGCTGGAACTCAAGTTTACTAAACTCGAGTTCCACGTGGTTTTTTTTTTTTTTTTAAATTATAATTCCACGTCAAATCTAGACTAATTAGACCTCGAGTTTGCCAAACTCGATTTTGGGTTGGAACTCGATTTTGACAAACTCGAGTTCCACGTGGTTTTTTTTTTTTTTTAAATTATAATTCCACGTCAAATTTAGACTAATTAGACCTCAAGTTTGCCAAACTCGATTTTGGGTTGGAACTCGATTTTGACAAACTCGAGTTCCAAAAATAGTCTACATAACTAATTAACTTCAACCACATGCTATTCACCAAATTTTTTTAAAAAAAGTTACTATTCAGCAAATTTTGCCTTGAGACTTGGGATGAGAGAAAACCAACAAACCGAATGGTTGATTTTTGAAGATGAAAATAGCCAATCACCAAGCAGCTCAAAGTAAATAAAAATGTACATCGCTCAGCCTTTGGTCAACATCTATGAGTGAAGAATGCAAGAAATCCAAAATAAATCAAGGAGATTACAGTATTTATTGCTGACACACACATTAGTCCAAAATAAACCCCAAAGCTAAGAACCCTCTCTATTTTCTCTCTTTCTAAATAACCATAAGTAGACGGGTTTGGCTTACCTCCAGTACTTTCTTAACTGGAATCTCTTTTTGTTTTAATGAAAAACTAACACATCACCTACTACCTAAATAAAAGATAGAGATTAAAACCAACTACCACTTGCCATTGTATATTTAAAATAACAAGAAATGTCTAATTAAAAAAGTACTAGAAGTAAGTTAAAACCCTAAGTGGAACCTTGTATAGTCAAGTCCTTACTAAAGATTAAGGAACAGTATCAAAGTCTATAATCTAGTTGCTCTGATGGGTACTTCTCATTGTTTTGAAACCAAGACCATTCAAATAACTAGACAAGGGAGAGGTTGAGGTTTTTAAGATCAAACTAGGGTTCAACTGAGGTCAAACCATGAAAAAATAAACATACTAATTCAATTACAAATAATAAATATAATAGTTTGTAACATAAAGACCCAAAAAGCTGACTAATGGTTAGCATGTCAGACACAAATTTTTTTGTGCGGGGCCTGGTTTCGAGTCCCTATGCGTGCATTTTATCCAAATTTTTCCAAAAACACACTCTCCCTTGAACTGGTTGCATAAAAACTGACTGAACCCCAAATTCAGGTTGAACCAGCCAGTCCAGTCTGGTTATGAAAATTAGTATACAGCAAATTTTCAGATTAACTTTTCTTCATCCCACTGGAGAAATAATAACAGAAGTGAAGATTTTTTTTTTTTTTTTTTTTTGACTGAAATGCGATAGAACACAAGTGAAGGATTTGATCGCGCAGGTTATAGACATTAGCCTTGACAATTAGCTTTTAGTTACAACGAACTTTTTTCAGGTTTGGGATTTAGATAGGCGAAACTGTGAAAGTGCAAATGTCAGCAACAAACATGATTCAGACTTTTAAATGACATCTAGACCTGAATACCGAACTCTCAGACAAGCTTGCAATTATTTAGATTGGTTTGTGTCCACAGGCAGTTTTTAAGTTGTAAGATACTTGAAATATATATTCCTGAATTGGTTGCCAAACCACTGGCTGGACCTCACCAGCCAGTCCGGTTATGAAAACAATGGTGCTTCTTTCCCTGACTCCTACGGAGACTCTATATACCCCTTCTACCATGGGCCCATCACACGTAGGGTCCATCAAATGGTGTGAATTCAAACATCAGCACAAAACAGTGGGGTCACAAGATGCTACTTGAATAATTTTGTTACAGTTTTTGGTGTTTGTATTTCCTCTATCTTATACAATCCAGCTCTTTTTAGTGTTGACTGCTACTTAGACATTGCATATCACTTGTCTAAGATCTTTTGATAAATAAAGCAATTAAGAAAACTAGAAACTATACATAGGTTGGTGTAGTAAAGTACCCCAAAGATTACAAATTACAGATAAAGAATCTAAATAATCCAAAAAAAAAAAAAGAATACATACTGCACCCAATATACTTACACCGAAACAGAGCTCAAAAAGAAAATGCTTTAGTCTGCCAGGCAGCACTTCATCTCCTTCAAATTCTGTTATTCCTCTCCCTCCAAATCATCCACATCAGACAAAATGGAACTAAATTCCAAACTCTCCATTTTCCTTCTTCTTCTTTTTTTCCTGTATACAGCCCATGTACCTGGGTAGCACTTCTTTTCTTTTTTTAATGAAATTGAATAATTAAAAGGGGGAAAATTTCTAAACTCTACAACAACTAATATTTTCGGCCAGTGTCTTCGGCATAAGCCCATTTAATACCAAACAGCAAGAATCCTAACAACAAAATAATTTCTTGATATGGAGGAAGGTAGTGAAGCCACAAGGACATAAAAACGGCAGTACATAATATTTTCCCTCATCCATTTTTTAGGTGTATAAGTATTAGCATTTCGATGATTTTCGCCAAAATTTTTGCTATCACTGGAAAAGGGTAAACACCTGCTCCCCACTCCCTTCCCAAAAAAGAAGAAATAAAAAAGAGAAGGTGAAGTGCAATTTAGTCTACTTTCATCAACACAAATTACCAGTTCCATTGTTATCATTAGGTATTTAAGCATGAAACACAAGGAATCAAGGAAATTTTTATGTAGAACACACACAAGGGCATTGCCCACAAATATAATTTTCTTGCTGAAGCACATTATCAACGGAAAACATATTTTAGTGAAAAAGAACTTCAGCAAAGATCTAATTGCCAGTGATTGCACTTCACTTGCATTTATTATAGGCCACTAGCTTTTCTAACATATGTAGCATGGTTTAACACCTTTGGTATTGTCTTTAATTTTAAATTCGGTTTCAAAGCTTCAACTGGAGTATAGTATCTGTTTTTTTTTTTTTTATTCTTTAGGAAATTAGGGCAGATATATTACAGAATCCAGACTGCAAAAATCAAATTATATATATGGTGATAAGTGTGAGGTCATTTGTTTTTTCAATGATGAAACTTTATCAAAATTTAACTTAGGAAATCTTAGTTTTATTAAAATTTTCAATTATACATCTAAACTGACTGGATATTCCAGATCCATCATTCAAAATTTTTTAAGACCCATTAAAGCATGAAATCCTTCCAGAAACTTTACAGTTGGCTACCTACCTAGAACCAATTTCAATTTCAATTTCAAATTTGATATCTGAACTCTGCCAAATCTTTCTTCAGCTAAATATTTGTTTGTTGCAACTAGCAACCGAAATTTGGATTTGACAGTGATATACTACAGCTGCAAAGGATAATGTAGGTATAACTGTAGATTGAGTGATTGATCGAAACAAATAAAGCTATTCCCTTTTTCTTTTCCATTTTTTCCTTTTAAAAGAACGAAGGCTTCAAAGCCATGAACAACGGAGGTATCTAGGGAAACTTCTCTCTCTCTCTCTCTCTCTCTCTCTCTCTCTCTCTCACACACACACACACACACACACAAATAACTTTTCTTCATTTCCTAAATAATAACACAAGTGAAGGATTTGATTGTGCAGGTTTTTGGTATTTTTTTTAAAAAAATGCATTAGCTCTTAGTTACAATGAACTTTTTTCAGGTTTGGGATTCAGATAGGTGAAAGTGCAAATGTTAGCAACAAACATGATTCAGGAAATTTTAAATTTTGACATTTTATTATATAATAACGCCTCAACATTATCTTATGTAGAAATATTATTCTTCTAAATGACAACTAGACCTGAATACCCAACTCTGAGACAGGCTTGCAATTATTTAGACTGGTTTCTGTCTCCACAGGTAGTTTTTAAGTTCTAGCAAGTACTTCAAAGGCGCCTCTTGTTTCAATTGACTGGTAAAAGTGATTGAGATGCTCCTAGAACCAGAAAATTGTAAAGTTACCAAAGTTACCTTAGTGGGGAAGAAGCGGCGCTTTCCCATCACATCCAACATGGTGGCTTGCCTGGGATCACATTAGGTAAAAAACAAAAAGGAATAATATAATTTGAGTACAAATAATCAATTAAATTGCAACAACAACTGTTCTTACAAATATAACAAAAAACTGTAGCTGAAGATTCTTACATCCTCATTTGCTCCAGCTGCCATATTTACAAATGATGTATCCTTTGACCTGGAATATCATGTGTGTAAAGTAAAGAGAACATTTTGGCATCTATCAGCTTCATGTTTCTTATTTCACACAGATGAAATCAACTAAAACTGATAGTCATCTAAGATAAATAAATTAAAATAAACCTTGATTTCACAAGAAAATAACAAAAGAAACTTCATTAGCATGCCCGACTGCACATTCACAAAAATATATAAAAGGATGCCAATGGATGTGAACCACCAAAGACATGAACTAGTTTACATATATAACTTATAAACAGAATCAAAGTGGACAAGCACACACCTTTGGTTGTTCTGATTGTCGATCATTTCAAAATTAACATTCTGTGGTTCGTCCTTAATCTTTGAGAGTGGTGAAAAGAACTGTACAGAGACGTAATGCATAAGACAAGTTCATAAGATAGAATGGAGACTCTCTCTCTCTCTCTCTCTCTCTCTCTCTCTCTCTCTCTCATATTTACCTGATGCATAGAAATGAACACAATAGAGATTCCTAAAATAAAGTTGATAGTCAGTGCATGACCAAACAGTGCAGCAGATGCTATTCCTGTAAAAATTGTTGCAACAGTTGAGGAATATTTTTTCAAAATTGTATCTGCAAGCATCAAGAAAACTGATTTAGAAAAGCACAAGGAAAATTGTAGTGCAAACCCACCAGTTTGTGAAAGATAATGCTAAAATACCAGTATTAAACTATGATATAGATGCTGTCATTTTTTTATAAAATAATATAAAATTATAATATATTTGAAATGTTCTTTTTTTCCCTTTCACAATTAACATGAGCAGCTGAACAGTTCATTCAGACCAAGGTAGAGACTTCAACTTAACTCAGTGGCTCAACGAGCGAACCCATTACAGAATTCACAACATAATAGCTTTGCAGTATGGCCTTTTCTAGTTGTCTGGGGGGAGGGAAATTTGCTTAAACAATTGTAGTGCCCAGCTGGTCATGATACCACAACTAACCTCTCTCCTCAGACCTAGTTGGTAGCGAGAACAGGTTCCAAGGTAGTAAATGAACTTTGATTGTCTCAGCCAAAAAAAAAAAAAAAAAAAAAGAAGAAAGACAAAAGAAGTCTGATTGCACTTTCAAGTCTGATTGCACTTTAACAAGTGAAATGCAGATATCATACCCAGCCATTTTTCAACATTTAACCCTAACCAATAAAACTGACTGATGCCCATGTTCTCTTCTCTGTTTTGTTATTTTTTCCCCTCAACTTTAAACCATGAACCTATAAAAAAAAAATGAACATAAGACCCAATTCCATGTATATCCAACTAGGATGTTTCCTTAGGGTCACAATAACTTATGTTTAATAAAACTCAGTTAAGCATTTTGTTCTTATTTTTATGCCTTTTTTCCTTTTTTATTCAAGCAAGGCCTCAAACCTTATTCAAACAAGGGTAGCATCCTGGCTGGTCATGATACCACATCATTGTCAAATGGATTTTTCTGACAAAATATTCACCCCTGTTCAACTAACCAAAAATTTGAGAGCACAGTGACTTCAATCCTTCCATCAGTAACCAAAATATCTTCTACTTCGAAACAAAAATTCAATCATTTAAATATGGCTAAGACCCGCATGGTAAAAATAATGGCACCAAACTGATTTTTAAACTGTTCAACTTTCAGAAGTAGTGTATTTGACTAGAAGCCAGGCTATTAGAAAGGCAGTGCACATAGGCTTGAAAATTACTGTCAAAATCCAATTTCAAAAGTTAAAATCTCCACCACTGAATTTAAGAACATGGAAAGGCAGTTTATGGTCAGCTACTTCGCCACTAAAACTGAGGTTACATGTGGAACATGACAGCACAAATTGGATAGAAGAAATTCATATTGAATTAACTCTTTTTTTTTTTTTTGATAAATAAGAAAGATGTATAATCAAAAGGCAACTTTATGCATAAAAAGCATAAAGCAAACCAATATTTACAAAGAAAAGAAAGAAACAAAAAAAAAAAAAAAAAAAAAAAAAAAATGAAGAAGAAGAAGAAGAAAGTTAATTACAAAAGAGCGAAGGGATAGAATCACTAGATGTGTGTCTCCAAGCCCGAGACTAGTCAAATAAAGATCCGCTAAAAGCAGCAAGCAACTGACTTCTGAAGCTATCCAAGTCCTCAAAAGTCCGCCTATTGTGCTCTTTCCACAAACACCACAATAAGCACAACATAACTAAATTCCAAATGTTAGACAAATGCTTCCCCAACCAATTCCACCAACCAAAAAGCATATTTGGAACCGTTCTTGGTAAGATCCACGAAATCCCAAAAGATATAAAAACCAAAACTCCATAATAAATGAGTTCTCACAATTAAGCAGGAGGTGATCCATAATCTCCCCATAACGACAACACATAATACACCAATCAACAAAATCAAAACCCCTAAGTCTCAAATTATCACCTCTACAAATCTTATTCCAAGCTACAATCCAAACGAAGGAAACACACCGAGGGGCCTTAACTTTCCAAATACCTTTCCAAGGAAAGACGACAGATAAAGAACCTTGCAACTTATTGTAAAACAAACGGATGTAAAAATCTCCATTAGGCTTCAACTTCCATCCCATCCAGTCCCCATTATCCGTAGAAGGTATTGGAGTTCAAAAGACGAAGAAAGCCATCCCCTGTACCCATCTCCCAATCATTAAGATCCTGAATTAATCGAACCCCAACTTCTCCTTTCCCCTGCCCCCAGCCTTGTCAAAGAAGACTCAACGGAGGCCTCCCTATCAATGGCAATACCATACAGCCTTGGGAAAGCCAGTTGGAGAGGCTGATCCCCACACCACCCATCTTGCCAAAATCACACTCTGATCCCCATCCCAACAACAAACTGAGTATTTTTGCTAAAATCCTCCCAACCCATACAGATACCTCTCCATAAACCACACCCATGAACACCCCTACCCAACTTAGAAGTCCATCCCCCCCACTCTTCCCCAAACTTCAGAGCTACCACCCTCCTCCAAAGCCATTTCCCTAATAAAGCTTTGTTAAAAGTAGTTAATTTCCTTATACCTAAACCACCTTTGGCCAAAGGCACACACACTTTTTCCCATCCTACCAAATGAGTCTTATTATCACCCCACAAAAATTCCCTTTGCAACTTTTCAATTCTATTAGCCACATGAGTAGGAATAGCAAAAAGCGATAGAAAATAAGTAGAAAGACTAGATAACGTACCCTTGAGCAACGTTAATCTACCACCTTTTGATAAATACAACTTCTTCCACCCAGCCAACTTTCGCTTAATTTTTTCCAGGATAGGATTCCAAATTGAAGGAGATTATGAGAAGCCCCCAACAGCATGCCAGGATAAGACATGGGCAAAGTTTCAATCTTGCAGCCCAAAATCTTAGCCAAAGCATGCACATTATTTATCTCCCCTAATGGAACCATTTCACTCTCCTGCACATTAACCTTCAAGTTTGCCACTACCTGAAAACAAAGTAGTAGCATCCGAACATGAAAGATTTGCTCCACATCTGCATCACAAAAAAGAATAGTATCTTCTGCAGACAGGAGATGTGAAACACATTCTCCACCGCCCTACCTACCATCAGCCTTGAAACTATGAAGTAAGCCAGCACCCTCCATTCTCTTCAACATCCTACTAAAAACCTCCATCATGATCAAAAACAACATAGGAGAGAGCAGGTCCCCTTGTCTCAATCCCCTAGAACTACCAAAAAAATCAATTGGAGACCCATTGATCAAGTACAGAAAATTGAACCGTGGATATACAAGTTCGAATCCACTTACACCACTTCTCCCTAAAGCCCATTCTCTTCAAAAAATTCCAGGAAAGCCTCCCAATTCACATGATCATAAGCTTTCTCAAATTCGAGTTTACAGATGACCCCCTAGAAACCCACTCTTCAGTCGACTATCAACACATTCATTTTCAATAAGAACCGAGTCAAAGATTTGTATTCTGCCCACAAAGCTATTCTAAGATTTAGATATCAACTAATCTAACACCACTCTCAAACAATTTGCCAAAATCTTAGCCAAGATTTTATACTCCCCACAAACTGATAGGCTAGAAATCTCTGACTTTGGAGGCATCATTCTTTTTTGGAATTAAGGCAATGAAAGTAGCATTGAGAAATTTTTCAAATTTACAATGTTGATAAAACTCGTCAAAGACAGCTAAAACATCTTTCTCCACTACTCTCCAGCAATGGTGATAAAAAGTCATAGAGAAACCATCCGGACCTAAAGATTTATCTCCTTCCATTTCTCTAACAACCTGAAAAATCTCCTCTTTCTCCTTAAATTCTTACAATTTTACATTATCAAAATCTTTTGAATTCAAACCAAACGGTAATGGAAATCTTTTCTTAATTCCTTTAGTGATTTTTGCCCCTAAATTAGGTTTCTCTTTAAAGCGCCCATCTCCACCTCTCACGGCTTCCAGACCAAATTTAACACCAATATTGCTGCCCACCACCACCGTTGCAGGTTTTGACACCTCTAATACCCCCATCCTACTCTTGCCTTTTTATCACTGACAATAGGCTGATGTTTATTAACCATACTCTTTGACATATCATCTCTGCAAAAGATCAGGAACGTTGAAGCGTTAATTTTGTATTATGTTGGTGTGTAGTAATTTTTGCAATACCTGAGACCCCCAACGCATGTTACTTTGGATCAAACATCCGTCACAGTTCAAGCCCAAAACCCTTCCAACCACACTGCCTTGCCTTCAGGAACGATGATAGACCTCCTTAGCCTGCCAACTTTCAAGTCTGCCACAAATAAATAGTGACCAAACAAATTAGAACACCTTTGCAAAGTGTATGCAGTATCGCCATCTCGAAATGTAAAGAATTGCTTAGGATTGACCAACCCCACAGACGGTATGCTCAATATTTTTCATTAACCATTGTGCTGCCTTCTTACCCATAAACACTGAATTCATGAAGTACTTACCCCTTTCATAAATCCGTACAGCGAAAAAACTACCCCCTTCCTCTACCACCATATCTATCGTTGAAGATACAAACAATTTTCAGGCTAATTAGAGGTAGTCGGGCCTTAAAAATAAAGTGCCAAATCGCTTTACATAAAAAGATATCAAATGAGGATCAAATACCCAAAGTAGAACTTTGACCAAGATTGTTTAGAGGAAAGAGAAACTAGCCATCCCAGAGATGGTCAAATAGACACATCAAGCTTCAATCTTGAATTAACTCAAAAACTAAACATACTAGTTCTAATAGGAATGTTTAGTTTCAGCAGAGATTGTGTTAGTCAAAGTTCAACTCATTTAAGTTTGTAGTTTCTCTATTGGATGCTTCTTGCATACTTGGGTTGCAGTGCTTCTAGCGCATTTATTTACTTTCAAATAAATATATTAAATAAACCCAAAAATTAGCAGTTGAGGATATGTTATAATTTAACTGGTATGTGTGTGAGAGAGAGAGAGAGAATGGAAGCACACTGCCAACAATGGTATGGCAATTAGATAAAATATGAGCTGCTAAACAAATAGATTGTAGTCAAGTAGTCACCTGCATATTTGAAAAAGAATGATGATAAAATCCCTTGAGCTGCATTGTTGCAAATTAAAAGCATGGTAGCCTTGGAATGTCCTTGTAGTATATCCAAGCTGCCGGGACCTTAAAACATTAAGTTTCAGAGGTTAAAGCAATAATTCCAACTTAAACTATACAGTTTTGTATTGCTTTATTATCTTTAACCATATTTTCCTATCACTTGATAATAACATCCACGTTTTTGTCCTACAATCTGGATGATGCATGACTCAACCCAAGTATGACAATTGGACTATAGAAGCAAAAGAAAGGGGGTGTGGGGGCAAAAAGATGGTAGAAATAAACATAGAAAAGGAATTTCTTCCAGATACAAACTGTCAGGTTAATAAACATTAAACTACTGTTAAATCTCTCTCTCTCTCTCTCTTCTGTGTGTGGTGTCGGTGCATGTGTAAATACTATTAAATTATTCACTTAAGAACAAATAAATCAAGATTAGAAAAAGCCTCATTAACATAACAATAAAAGTTATTAATTGACAGCATATTTTCCATTAAATATTACAAATTTATCACAGGCATCGTGTACATTACCCTTTCAGATCTTCAATAATTTCAATCATAATAAATTTAAACTATGTTTGATGCCTTACCTTTGAAAATGGCAATTCCAAGAATAGCTAGGAAGTTGAACATGGCACCATAACCATATAGAAACAAGTTCTGCAAAATGCAAAAAGTGCCTTCATGATGAGAGTATTTAACTTGATTGTAGTAGAGATAATCATTTAAAGCTTTTAGAAACCACAATAAAAGTAAACAAGCAGAGAAAGTTACAGAATCATCCTAAGATGGAATAAAACAAGCAGCACTGTAAGTGGTCCAATATCGAATTTAGTTTTGCCCGAGATTCAATATGGGGTTATGTGGAGGCAAACACAAAGTAATGGAGAATTGAAATTGAAAGGTAAATATTTCAAAAACAGACTTTATCCGATCTCAACCTTTAGACATAATTTCTCTACAGCTCTTTTTTTGATTAGGTAAGAATAATTTTACTACTTCATGAGCAAATAAAACTCCTACTTGAAGCAAAATAAATAAATAAATAAAAGAGTAAGAAATATCAGGCAGCAATAGAACCTATACCTGAAGGTAAATGCTAGTCTCAAATTGACTCTTCAAAGCATACTCATTGAAGACTGATGCCATCGATGGAACAGTGACCTGTATTAATGTTCTATATCAGTTTTCTTTTGGTCAAGTTCTCTAATTAGGGAAATTACACATCTGTGTTTAGTTGCAACATAAACATATCTAATAACATTTTTTTTTTTCTCATCAAACTATAAACAGTTTCCAAAAAAATTTCACCAAAACATGCAACATTGTTGGATAAACAAAACAGGATGACAATTAAAGAAAATGTCAAACAGTAATGTTTATGAAAAAATCATAATGCCCATTACAGCCTTGTGGATATTATTTTATGATTGTATAACATTTTTTACTGGTAACTTTAAACATGCACCAATTGGGTCTTGAACCCATGATCTACCTTCCACCCCCATTCCCTTTTTTTTTTTTTGGGGGGGGGGGGGGGGGGGGGGGTGCCATTTTACTTAGAACTCATTGTCTTTATATAATTTTTATCCATGAAGAGTTGTTTTTAATTGCAACTTAGTAAGAATCAGACTGATCATGGCATGTGAATCCCAACATCAACATGAGTCCAATGTCATAAGACCATGTAGTTCTACAGAAATGCCTTAGACAAACTCAAACTTGGTATTATGCCCATCACCAGCAGGCATCAAATAGCAGAGTGTCTACTGCAGGAATGTATTACTATATGTTGTGATAAAGAAATTGGCCTACATTATATAAATCCAAATGCAATGCACTTGTCAAATCTAGCTACAAGCTCAAGACATTAGTGATCAGTAACCATCTTGACAAATTTCAGCAATGCCACCATTCAAAATAGTTATGACACATTGTTGAATTAAGATTGTTGCACACCAAGTAATCACTTTTTACATAGATAACACATGCTAGCCAAATTAAAGAGTGACAAGATTTTAATATACATACAAAAATCAATGTGTATAAGTATGCTCCTGTATCAACTGGAAGACCTAAAGCAGTGGTGCCCCCAGGCAGAGATTTCAGCTGATTGACACTAATTCCAATGAGCAACAGAGCAAGAGCCTCCCACTGTTAAAAAACAATTAACCAATATAAAAATACAAAGACTTATGAAAAATGATACAAACATTCAGAAAGTCAAACTGCAGTATGTGTAACAACTGAAAAATATTTATTGTTTGGACTAACCTGAATAATAGAAAACTGCCGCTTCATGATTATTTTCAACAAAATGGCAATTACCAAAACCTGCATGTGTTTGCAATCCACATGTAAATAAACAAGAAGACAATTATTTATGAATCACTCATCTGTTGAAGATGGAATATGGGGAGAATAGTCAAATCTATGGGCAATGTTTCAAAATCAATCCACAGACTGGTCATCTTGAGTCAAGTCAACTAATGTGCTGAATACATAAGATGATAAATTTTTGAAATAGTCTATCTCATAGAGGAAAATGGAAATAACTTTTTGATGAAGAACAATCAAGAGAAAATAAAAGAACAAGAAAATTAAAAGATAAACCCTAAGAATCAGCACCTAGGAGTCGCCTGGAATCAGCACCAAGCAAGAAACTTAAGCATCGGCACCTAAGGTGTTAGGAATCAGCACCCAACGTAATGGAAAATCTCCTATCTGAAATTTTCATTAATCAATCATCCATCCCTAAATACAACTATCTAGAACCCTTTTATAGAGCTTTTAGGAATAAAAGATAATCCTAGATAAAACTGAAACTAACTTGAAAACTAATCCCAATTTAAAAGATAATCACTATTTGAACTCAAATCTAAAAGTTCAAAATAATCCAATCTCCTATGAGATAAATACAAAAATCTGAGAATATAAATTCTAAAATAATTTTGGCTATGGTCCCTCATCACTTTTCAGTGTGCATTTGGATGAGCTTATTTTCATCTGTTTATTTTGTAAAAGTACAGTTGTACCTTGGAAAAGGTGATGGTTTACAGTGTTGTACATTCCATTTCAGGTTGAATATAAGCTGAACTGAACAGGGCCTCAATATAATCTCAAAGTTCAGTTGACAAATATCAAAATACAAATACATCCACATGAGAACAAACAATACCTTTTATAATATGTGGTTGAAGACGGAGGGATTTGTGGATAGAGTTCAGTTCTGGTGGAATCGGCATTCTTTTGTGGGTACACCTAGTTTTGTGCTTGCAAAAAAATTGAAGGCTCTGAAAGAAGATATTGTTCAATGGAATCGCCGAGAGTTTGGTAATGTAGAGCGTCAGAAGAAACAATTATTGGAGGAACTAAAAAAATTAGACGCCAAGGAGGGGGATTTTGGTCTCACTGATGGGGAGAAAGGCCATAGGGTAGCTTTGAGGTCTCAGGTGGAACATCTTCTTTCTTTGGAAGAGATTTCCTGGAGACAAAAATCTAGGATGTTATGTATCAAGGAAGGGGATAATAACACCAAGTTTTTTCACAAAATGGCTAATTCTCATAGAAGGTTTAATCATCTAAGGAGTTTGGAGGTGGATGGGGTGGTTTTTGAGGAGGAATCCGAGGTGTCTAATCAGGTAGTACAATTTTATAAAACTTTGTACAAGGAGACTGAGAGTTGGAGGCCTTTTGTGGAGGGTTTGGAATTTGATCGTATTGGGGATGTGGAGAGGGTTTGGCTTGAAAGGAAGTTTGAGAGGGAGGAGATACTTCAAGTTGTACGTGATTTGGAAGGGGACAAAGCTCCAGGTCCGGATGGGTTTACTATGGCTTTTTATCATCTCTGTTGGAGAGTAGTGGAGAAAGACGTCTTAGCGGTCTTTGAAGAGTTTTTTCAACATTGTAAGTTTGAAAAATCCCTTAATGCTACCTTCATTGCATTAATTCCTAAAAAGAATGATGCTTCTAATATTAGAGATTTCCGACCTATTAGCTTGGTGGGGAGTGTGTATAAAATCTTGTCTAAGGTTTTGGCAAATCGATTGAGAGTGGTATTAGATCAGTTGATCTCTGAGTCTCAGAATAGCTTTGTGGGTGGGAGACAAATTCTTGACTCGGTTCTTATTGCGAATGAGTGTGTGGATAGTCGAGGGAAGAGTAGGGTTCCTGGAGTCATTTGTAAACTTGATATTGAGAAAGCCTACGATCATGTGAATTGGGAGACTTTGTTGAATTTGTTGCATAGAATGGGCTTTGGAGTGAAGTGGTGTAAATGGATCCGTACTTGTATATCCACAGTTCAGTTCTCTGTTTTGATTAACGGGTCTCCAGCTGATTTCTTTGGTAGTTCAAGAGGTTTAAGACAAGGGGATCCGCTATCTCCTATGCTGTTTTTGATTATGATGGAGGTGTTTAGTAGGATGTTGAGAAGAGTGGAGGAAGCCGGTTTGATTCGTGGTTTTAAAGTTGAAGGTAGGAGGGGTGGTGGGGAATGTGTTACACATCTACTGTTTGCAGACGATACTATCCTATTTTGTGATGCGGATGTGGAGCAAATCCTTCATATTCGGTTGTTGTTACTTAGTTTGCAGGCGGTAACAGGTTTGAAGGTTAATGTGCATAAGAGTGAAATGGTTCCAATAGGGGTGGTTGATGATGTGCATGCCCTTGCTGAAATTTTGGGTTGTAAAGTCGGTAAGTTACCTATGACTTATCTTGGCATGCCTTTAGGGGCTTCACATAATTCCCCTTCAATTTGGAATCCTATTCTGGAAAAATTTGAGCGGAGATTAGCTGGGTGGAAGAAGCTGTATTTGTCTAAGGGGGGTCGGTTGATGTTACTCAAGAGTACATTATCTAGTCTTCCTACCTATTTTCTATCGCTTTTCACAATTCCTACGCATGTGGCTAATAGAATTGAAAAACTACAAAGGGATTTTCTTTGGGGTGATAGCAGAACTCATCTGGTAGGATGGGACAAAGTTTGTGCGCCTATAGCTAATGGTGGCTTGGGGATAAGGAAACTTACTACTTTCAATAAGGCCTTATTGGGGAAATGGTTGTGGCGGTTTGGGAAGGAAGAGGATCGGCTATGGAGGAGGGTGGTGGCTTCAAAATATGGGGAAGAGTGGGGGGGGTGGACCTCAAAACTGGGTAGGGGAGTTCATGGGTGTGGTTTGTGGAGAGGCATTCGCATGGGTTGGGAGGATTTTAGTAAGAATTGTCAATTTGTTGTTGGGTTGGGGAATAGAGTGAGGTTTTGGCAGGATGGGTGGTGTGGGGGTCAACCTTTTCACTTGGCCTTCCCAAGGTTGTATGGTATTGCTATTGATAAGGAGATATCTGTTGAAGCCTCCTTGTCAAGGCAAGGGGAGGAGGATAGACGAACTTGGGATGTTCGTTTTACTCGAGAATTTAATGATTGGGAGATGGAGGAAGGGCTACATTTTCTTTGTATGTTGGGAGCTAATACTCCTCCTATGGATGTGGGAGACCGGATGAGGTGGAAGTTGAAGGTTAATGGGGATTTTGATATCCGGTCATATTATAACAAATTAAGGAATTCTCCTTCAATTGTTTTTCCGTGGAAAGCTATTTGGAAAGTAAAGGCCCCTAGGCGAGTTTCCTTCTTTGTTTGGTGTGTAGCTTGGAATAAGATCCTAACAGGTGATAACCTAAGATTGAGGAGACTGGTGCATTTTGTGGACTGGTGCATTATGTGTAGACATTGTGGAGAGTCGGTAGATCATTTACTTCTTCATTGTGAGATGGCTTATCGGTTATGGAGCTTTGTCTTTATAACTTTTGGTTTGTCTTGGGTTGTACCTAGTTCCATACCAGACTTGCTTTTTGGCTGGTGGAATTGGTTGGGGAAACACTCGTCTCAGATATGGAATTTAGTTCCGTTGTGCATCTTTTGGTGTATTTGGAAGGAACGGAATCAGCGGACTTTTGAGGATTTGATTAGCTCCGGTGATCAGATGCTGGCTTCTTTCAGTGGGACTCTTTTTGATTGGTCTCGGGCTTGGGGACTCACGACTAGTGATTCTCTCCCTTCTTTCATTATCTCTCTCTCTCTTTGTAATTAATTTGTGGTTTGGTTTTCTTTTTTGCTTTTTTGTTGTTTCCTCCTTGTACTTTCTGGGTTTGCTCTATGTTTTTTTATGCATAGAGTAGCCATTCGTATATATAACATTCTTACTTATCAAAAAAAAAAAAGAACAAACAATACCTTTAAATTGCTTAGCATCTTCACAGTTGCAGGATTAAAATAGAGCTGCACAAGAAATAGTAATTATCGTGATCATACATGAAATTCAAACTAATCAATGATATATTTTATTTTAGCCTCAATAATTAAATGTTAACTTTTTAGAGAAATAACTATTTCATCTCTTGTACAGAGGAAGAGGACAGCAACTGATCATATTAGAAATTTGCAAAAAGAATACAAAGGAAAAAAAAAATTAAAGATTGCAGTGGTTGAGCAATATGAAGACTTATACCTGCATAATGAACTTTAAATAATTATTAATAGCATAAAGGAGAGCGGGAACGGCGAGAAGCACATTATTTTGAGCTGCCTACAGGAGTAAGAAAAATAAATAAATGTCATTATTTTTTTTCCTTTCCTAGCAGATGGCCAGCGGCAGCAGACAATGAACACAGTTGGTAACATTGTCTTAGATCAGAAAGAATTTTTCCACTTGACTATACCCAAAGAATTTTCTGTTTGATAATTAAGTAATTTTATAGAAAAAGAAAAGGGATGGTCACATACAGAAGATGTGAAGCAATCCCTTTCCAAAGCATACAATCACAAAGAAAAAGAATCAATAAGATCAACAAACTGAGGGGATGCTACACAAGGCAGACAGCCAATCATACAAGGAACTCAATAAGAGCTCTTTGATTACAGAATTAGGTCACTAGGTAGTCATCCAATCATACAAGGACCTTAACGAGGGGATGTTACCCAAGGCAGTCATTCAATAATGACTTTCTTCTGTAAGGCATAAACATTACTGGTGTGTCATCAAACCACGGTGTTAATTAAACTCCAGAATATACAACGCTCCAAAATTGTCTTAAAATATACAAAAACAAACTCAAAATGATATTATATTTATTACCTGTACAAATGTAGACACAGAGAGGAGAGATTTCTCACCAACTTTCTTACGTCGACCCTGGAAATAATAAAGTTGAAATATAAGATATTAGCTGCAAGTTTATGATAGTAAATAGAAGGAAGAAAAGAGAAAGCTTGCTCTCCCACCACATTTCACAAGAATATTAAAAAGACTTCGATTGAAGGATTTAGTTCCCACCACTTCTATATAATTCTTCTTTCCAGATCCACCACTTCTCTATAAATGTGCTTTATTATTAACTATCACAGTTAATTTTGATTGTTACTTAATTTTGGGGTTCACACTCAACAGTTTATTCACTGGGTTTGAGCCAAGGCTTTAAGATGTAAGCAAGGATGAGCATAACAAACAGGCTTGAGACAGCCTAATGTGCCAAATCAAGGGATCAGCTTAACACCTCCCCCCAGCCTCCACAGGGGGGAAGAAAAAAGCAAAAAGTAAAAAAGAAGAAAACATCTCTTGCACACACCTAGAGATATATGTTATAGAAGCAGTTGACACCCACAATTTTCCCTATAATAAAGCCATTTTCAATAGTGACAGTGTGCCACCACGTCTACAAATCCTTGCAAATGCCTGTGTCACTGAAGCATAGATTAAACAAGGCGATGACCACTGCCAGGAAAGAATGCCTCTTTTAAAACTCAATATCAGGCCAAGGATCTCTAACTCAATTAGCACCTCCTCCTTTATAAGTTCTAGGGGAAAGGTGAGGTCATGGGTTCAAGGCCCATTGGGTGCGTGTAACTTACCCAAAAAAAAACTCAATTTCAATAAAGGCTTGCTTTTAAGGACAAAGGCTTTGATCTTTTTAGAGGCTCAGGCAAAATTTTAAAATTAGATTTGCATTGGTTATAACTGAACTAAGCAACCATATATGAAAGGAGATACATAAATATCTATTGCTTGAGACTCTGACTACAGGTAAATACTAACTAAAATCTGAAACTCCTGTGGAAGGCACTCTTTAAAACAAGCATGAGAAGGGATGGAACAGGATGATGTAAGTTTAACACTTCAAAATTCATAGCAAATATATATTAGTTGGCAACATTTGTCCCTTCCCATTTTCAGTCGTTAATTCAATGTCCAAAGAAGCTTGAACAGAAAGACTTTATGAAGGATTTAACTTATTTGACCATCGTAACTTTTTTTATAAGTATTATTTTGACCATGGCTATGGCCAAATAAGAGTTAAACAGAACTTGCAATGTGCTATATTGGTTTGTTTAGGTAATCTTGAATGAAAGAGAAGAAAATAATTGAGATAAACAGAAGGAGCCTAAACACATTTGAGGTGAGTAAATCTCTCTACTTTTCTGTCACTAAAGACTTTCCACTACCTAGAATTTTGAGGGACTTAAGTGGAGTCACTTTTTGATTGATTAGGACATCAGTTTGGGCAATTTGGCAACTCTGTCATCTAGGAATCCAATCTAGAAGAATTTTGCCCGCAAGAATCCAGGTCAGATGTGGTGATATTGGAGACTGAGGTAGCTATGCAGTTTTTGTTTTACTAAAACATCTGAAGCAGTCTTTCTTACATTGTTGTGTGTAAGAATTATGTGCTCACCTATTGAAATGGGCGGGTTGGAGATAAGAAATGTAGTGTCTTTTAATCAAGCCTTAATAGGGAAATGGCTTTGGAGGTATGGGCATGAAGCTACTCATCTTTGGTGGAGAGTTATCTCCACTAAATATGGAGAGAGTAAAGAGAGGTGGAGTACTAAAGTATGCAGGAGGGCTTATGGATGTCGACTATGGCGTAGTATTCTTGAAGGATGGAAGAGCTTTTCTAAGCATTTGTCTATCATAGTGGGTGATGGTACTCATATCCTCTTCTGGCATGATAGGTGGGTTGGGGATGACCCCCTTAAAATCCTCTATCATGAGCTATAAAAGTGTTCAAATGACAAGAAAGCCTGAATTTCTGATGTTTTGTGCCATCTGGGGGAGGGAAATGATAAAGTTTGGAACTTGAGATTCTATAGGGATTTTCAAGACAGGGAGCTAGATGCAGTTTTTTCTCTTCTTGATTTTATCCAAGTTTATATTCCCCGGGGTGTAGGGAGTGATAATCTATGTTGATGCCTCAAAGGAAATGGTAAGTTCGATACTCGGTCCTTCAACCATGAGATCCGGGATGCTCCTAGCTCTTTTTTCCCTTGGAAGGGTGTTTGGAAAGCAAAGATTCCTAAAAGAGTGGCTTTCTTTTTGTGGACAGCAGCTCATGGTCATATTCTTACTTTGCATAATATCATGCTTAGGGGTCGCTCTTTGGCAAATCAGTGTTGTATGTGCCTTTGTAATGGAAAATTTGTGGACCATCTTCTTCATTGTCCTTCTGTACACTCTTTATGGGTGTTTATGATTCAAGTTTTTGGTAGTCAATCGGTCATGCCGGACTCCGTGGCAGGGCTGTTATTTTGTTCGAGTCACAATCTCTAGCTTGGGAATAGTAATTCAGATATTTGGAATTTGATTCCAGGCTGTTTGATGTGGATAGTATGGATAGAATGAAATCGCCATTACTTTTGAGGACACAGAGAAGACGTTGGTTGATTTAAAAGATTTGTTCCAACATAGTCTTTTTGATTGGTCTCGGTGCTGGGGTTTTCTTGTTCCTCTTATAGAGTTCATCTCATCTCTTAGAATAGCCTCTTGATTTCTTTTCTATTTTTTTTTTTTTTCTGTTTTTGCTTTTTTGTGCTCATCATCATGAACACCTTGTATTTTCCTTTCCTTTCTTTCATCAATAATATTACTCTTATTACTGATCAAAAAAAAAAAAAAAAATTTATGTGGTTAAATGATTAAATCTACTATCTCCTATCAACTTAAACTTTTGGAAGACTTGGTAATTTAACATGGTATCAGAGCAAGAGGTCATGAATTCGATCATTGTCTTCTCAACTCCACCTCTCATTTAAAATCCCACGCATTGTGCCTCACCTATTAAAAGCAAGTTTGAGCCAACAAGTGAAGGAGAGTATTAGAATTATGTGGTTAAATGATTAAACTATCATCTCCAGACAATTTAAGCTTTTGGGAGAATTGGAAATTTAACATTGTGGATTGACAAGCCCCAACTTAATGCTTTTGTAAGCCTCACAAATAGCAAATTGACAATGCTTAATGATATAGAAGGTGATTGAGGTCATGAAGATAATTATCACCTCATGAAAATTAATTTATCTTTATTTGCATAACCTGTATGTCTTAGTTTTTTTTTTTTAAGTACATAGTTCTTTTAAAAACGGCAAAGGGAACAATCCTGGTACACCGGAAGTATACAAGAAAACACCAACAGTTAATGAATGAAAACCACAAAGATTAATCATCTAGAGTAAATTAGAGAGAAAACTGTCCTGATTCTTGAAGCTGTGTTCACTCATGTATGTCTTATGAGCTCTAGCTCAATTAGCACCTCCAACCCTTGCAAGTGCTAGGTCGAGGGTGAGGTTTTTAATACCTACCAGATGCATGGTGTAACTTACCAACCAAAATGAAAATTTATCTCAAAGGTTGGACATAGGGTTATTGAAATTGCATCCACATCGGGATAACTTAACAGGGAACACTTTCCCTAGCCTTAGTTTATGTCCTAGGCTATATGGCTATACCTTGGAAACAATTTTATTTCCTTCCACCTGTAACATTTTATTTCATATGTCCAGGCAAAAAATAATAATAATAATTACAAATTTAACTTTTTCCACAAGATATATTATGAAAATCAGCACTTATTCCATTCAGAAACCCAGTGAAAAAAGAAAATAAAAATGGAATTTCTCGCTTAATGTTGCTAATGATAAAGTGTAAATATACCTGGATCAAAAGCATAACAATAGCAAAAATAACTTTTGCTGCCTCTGTCAAAAAGTTAACACTAATAGGACTAAACATGAATTTCCCATCCACCTTGGACATATAGACCAATATAGGCTGCACAAAAGGAAACAAAAATACATAAGAGAACTTATAAAGATTAAATAGGAACTACTAAAATTTAAGCTTAAGACTGTCTTACAAAATTGATATTCAGTTCATAAGTTAATATACAATGTTCCTTATTATTATTGGTAAGCTATACACACGATGGGTTTGGAACCCACAAACTCTCTCTCCACCTTGTTCTTATAAGGGGAGGAAGTAGCATTTGAAATAGAGCTCAATGGCTAGTCTATGTTCTTAATTCTAAGACAATCATAATACTGGTCATGACTTTCCATGATTCAACAAAAATACATGAGTTGTTTAAAAAATAATAACAAATTGAAATTGCTAAAATAGTAAGACTAAGGCTCTATATTGCAAAGTACTTAAGATAGTCTATGTTCTAATTCTAATGAATAAAAAAATATTATCATGACTTTTCATGATTGATTGAGTTACACAAGGCAAGATGAAGTCAAAATTTTATATAAAAAAGGACTTATGAATATAGCTGGGCCAATTCATTAATTATACAAGTATAATACGACAGGTAAGTATAGACAACCTTAAGTAGTTACCAAAATGCTTAAAACCACAAAGTGTCTGATAAATTCGTGTTTGTGTGTTCACCTATTTGCTGGTAAAAGTGGTAAATTGTACGTTTTTTTTTTTTTTATAGGTAAATTTGTACATATGTTTTAATATGTGCATTTATTATTGTCTCCTTCCATTACTGTTTGCACTGGTCAATGAGTTCTAGCTTAAAAAGAACTTCCTCCCCCTTAAGAATATGCTAAAAGGATAAGATTGTGGATTCAAGATCCATCAAGTGCATATGTAACTTACCCATAGGAAAACAGTTTTTTTTTTTTTTCATTTGCACTGGAATTAGAATGATTTAGTTCATGAGAACAATTCATTCACCTGTAAACCAACCAAGATGCAATCTCCAACAACCAAAAGGATGTTCAAGACTCGACTCTTTGAGGAAACATCAGTTCTATGCCGGTCGTATGCCCTTGAAACAGTTCTAGAAGTTGGGGACAACAGTTTTGAATGGCAAACACTGCATTCTACCATCCCGTTTTGCATCCACTTGCCCACCAGTCCTGATTATGAAACTGTTTTCAAAACCAATGAAATTGCGCTAAGACTGGAATAGCATTCAAGAATAATATCTTGCAACAAGAAAAACACAAAAATCAATTAAAACCATCTCCATTAACAGAAAGTTTATATTTGACATGTTTATAATACAGAACTGGTTATTAGTGCGAGTAAGCATACCTATATACATGTCAATACACGTGGCTGTGGGTGGCATTTACATTCATTACATAAAAACATCTTTACAGAATAGATGTGTGGAACATACTTGTATGAATGTGCTTAGGCCTTATTTATACTATCAATATATGATAGTATCGAGCCATTTATGCACGTGTGATCATGAAATCATGAACATTATGTATGAATGATTTTTCAAGTCTGCACATTCACACACGCATACCCTACAGACATTGAAAGAAAATGTGCACTAAATCTCAGCTACATATGCTCTAACACATGGACATATAATATACAAACTGATCAGCATATAAATAAATACAGTTATAAATATAAATACATAAACATGAAAATGTGCATGTTTAATCACGGATAAGTATATAAGTAAGTTTTCATGTATGCCTTTAGAGTCACCCAACATACACATATAAAGAAACAAAATTTCAGCTAGATTGATACAAACCCATGGGCAGAACCGTAGAACTCACCCTTGAAAACTGGCTTACAAAGGAAGGGTGCCTAATAGATTATATACACATGGTTAAGCTTACACTTAACCCACGTGGAACACTAGAATCATAACATACTACCATACTTCGCAGCCAATGTCCACAACGGCTCACTCTATCAACACTCACCCGATGGTAGCCATTTCTCTTTTTTGGTGGCTCCATTCACAATTACTAAATCAATACTGAATAATACAAACATTCAATCAATACCAAATAATACAAACACATGGGTAGAACTCACCTTTTAAAACCAGCTTACAAGAGGAAAATACCAAGAGCTTATATACATGGCTAAACTTACACTTAAGCACAACACTAAGATCATAATATAGACATTATGTGCTACTACCTCAAACAACATATACAAATTTTTAACAAAAATTCGATCAAATCTAACAAAATTTTCAAAATTTCAGCTGGGTCATTGAGATTGATTTAAAGAACACGCATACAAGCATATTTTCCTTAAATAGCACAAACCCATATCACCAAAACGATAATACTGAAAGAAAATGAATGAGAAATGACAAGAAAGAACAAAACAAAAACATACCCAGTTGAATACAGTTAGAAAAGCGAGCAATTGCAATCAGATCTTGTGGGATAACAAGAAGAGCTCAATCCCCCAGAGAGAGAGAGAGAGAGAAAGTGTTAAGTGAAATGGGTCTGTTGGATCCAATAGCAATTTGCAGTAACAAAAAGGGAAAATTTTTCTCTGAACGACAATAATCTGAATATTTTGGAAAGTTAACAAAGAGACAGTGGTTCCGAGATGGCGTGGTATAAGTGTGTAACTTTGCTGAGTACTTTAAAAAAAACGTGAAAAAAAATCAAGGTTTTAAAAATTGGACCGGCCGGTCCAACTAGTTCAACCGAAAACTGGCCACTAATCCAGTCTAATTATGTTTAAAAACCAAAAATTAAAGAAAAAGTGATAAACCCCGGTAACTGGCAGTTCAACCATGAAAACTAGAAATCGGGCCGGTTGAATCGGTTTTTTAGAATAATGTTAAGATGTATGCATTTTGTAGCAAAAAGACAAAAAGTTGCATTTTTTTTCCTTCAAATCCAACCTAAAACCCATAAGAATGATGATTCAAAACTGTGAAAAAAAAAATCAATGGAAAGAGAGAGGTAAAGAACTAAAAATTAAAATGTGATTCTTGATTATTTTTTAGGTAAATATGAATCACCTTGGAAGATCAACTTCTTGAAAATTTTTATTTTGCAACAAAAATACTTCGAGACCAAGAGAGGGAGTGTGACAATGTAAAAGACTTCAAAGTTAAAACAAAAGAGGAAATAAGAGAGTGGCTTTAGCTTTCCCAAGTGATAAGTTTGAAAGAAAGAGTAGGTGAAGTATTAATGAAGTGAGATTTTATCTCTCCTTTTTTTTTTAATTTGATAGTTAAAAATTAATAGTAGAGGAGTTTATATATATATATATATATATATATATATATAACCGAAGCCTCTGACTTTTTTGCTAAGCTCCACAATTTTCTACGTCAATATTATTAAAAATAAAAAAACTATTTCTTACCCAAAAATTTCAGCTAAATAGTTTTGTAATATCAACCTTCAAAACCCGATAGTTCTCTAATATCACAGCCTTCACCTCCAACCTCTTTCTCCCTCACGCACAACTTGTCTCTCTCTTTGTGTTGAGTTTTTCTCTCTCCCATGGCAAACCCAAATACAAACCTCATGGCTACAAACCCATACCCAAACACGAATCTCATGGGTACAAATCCATTTGCAATCTACGGTTTCATTGTAAACCCCACCTCCAAATCTCCAACTTTCACCATCTATAAAGTTCCAAAAACGTCCCAAAGCCATCACCTCTCTCACCACTTCTCATCCAAATCTCAAGCAAAAATTCTAGAAATTTCATGAGTTAAGGTCATTAAAGACTTTAAATTGAGGAAAATTTTCCAAATTATGTTTCTAGGGTAGTTAGTAGAATATTAGTAGTGTCTTTAATTGATGGTGGCTTTTTGTTCTCATGAATAAATTCATTCATTTAAGTTATTTGCAACTTTATGAAGGAAGCATTGGGTTCTGGTGTTAATTGGCACATGTTGATGGTATTGCCAATCAAAGGATGTTTTCGGTGCATTGGTTTGTTATGAAGGGGAAATGTTTGGTTCATAGAACTCAATCATCCCCAAAGTGTTTGATGAAATGTCTAAGTTATACTCACCACTGTCAAACTCAAAATTCATAATATTATTTTGCAGTAAAGCATATCCCATATCCATTAAATAAGATTATGTATATATTTTCTTTGGATTTTACCTTGATTTCCATTGTTGAGTTGTTTTCCTATCCTATCCATAGCAACCTTGCTGCAAAAATTAATACCAACTTGAAACATTGAGCATTCTTTTTAGCTTGTTAGAATTTTTGTGAATGATTCAAGAAAATAGAGGGTCAATTCTTAACCAAGATTTTTGTGAACTCCAAGACTAAACAACCTTCTCATAATCTCATCTCTTATTTATTCAACCGTGGGTTTAAGACAAAAATAGGAATCATTATCATGTATTAAACTCAACATATTACTGGGGGTTGGCCTCAAAAATTACTTTTGTCAATTTGATCTATAAAGGATCATATTCAGTTCAATCCATTAAAAATATTATAATTTCTTTATTTAATAAGTTTGTCCTAAAATTTAGTCGATTTTTCTTTTCCAATTAGACTTGAAGAGTAAAATTCCCCAACCTCAAGTCAAAATCATTATGTCATGTGACCATAAAATTTGTGTTCGTATGATTATGCTATAGTAAATATTTAGTAGTATTTAAGCTTGAGTTAGAATATTTAAACCTGTTCCAGGCCTATAATTTATGAAGTAAAACATGTCATATCAAGAACAAATAAGACATGTATAAAGAAAAAGTATAAAAACATATTTTCAAGTGTAGATTAGGAGTTGTACATTAAGAATTATGTTATGCCATCATGTATAAAAACAAACCATTCCCTTGTTTATTGCAAAAGTAAGAGAAAATAGCATAATATCTTTCAAAGGGGCCAATAGAGAAAGCAATGGTGTAGCCCATGCCTTTATTTCCTTGAGAATTTTTAGATATTGTAGTGAAAGCCATTTTGGTAGCTGTTGTATCTCTATTTACTACCCAACTACTTGAATAACAGTTTCTTTAGTTTGTGAAAGTGGGGGTGTTTATAACTTATTTGGATGAATTTAGCAATAAAATTATCTCTAGAAGTAGTTAAATCATTAAATTATTATCTCTAGTGTTTATTATGAGTTTCTTCCTTTATATTTTTGAGATAAATTGTATTCTCTTGATATTTTTTCCCTTAAGCTCTTATATTTTAACTTTTTTGTGCTCATGAAAATTATAAGTATCATCTAATTTCTAGATTATAGAGGAAAATGAATATATTTTTTTTATTAGTAAAATAATGAATAAACAAAAAATAGTTAAATGATATATTTGCCTACCAAGGTTTGTGTTCTATCATAAAGTAAGCATTCATTTACACACACACACACACATATATATATATATATATATATATGTATGTATGTATGTATGTATGTATGTATTTCATTCAATTAATCTAATTTTTTTTTGCAATAATTGATATATAATTGTTAAGTTTCATTTCAAATATAATAATACTTTCATAGTACGCTTTGAACCATAGTATGTAGAAGATGAAATCTTTTTCTTTCCAAGTGATTATTAATTTGAGCAAGTAAATATATATAATTTTCTTTAGAACAATCCTATACATCACACAGGTTAGCGACTAGTATATATATAAAACTGAAATCTTTGACTTTTGGTTGACATTTCCACAATTTTCCACATCGGCATTTTTTTAATCTATATTTTTTAATTTGATTTAATTTTTTCGATTTTATAGCACTAAATTGCAGAAAATTTATTAAATTTCTTTTTAAAAAAAATTAAATTTAGTTGTTTGGTGCCATACAACCACTATACTTAAAGGAGATCTAAATTATATAGCTATATAATAACTCCATTAATATAAATCTATCCTAAAGAACGGAATATATCTCCATTAATTTGATAATTTCTACATTGATGACATTTAAAAAAAAAAAAAAAAACTATCATATTTTCTTATATCTATCAATCACGTTTTCTTTCTCTCTTTTTTTTTTTTTTTTCATTTTTTTAATATTAAAAAAAAAAAAGTAGTAGTAGTATGATAAGACTCTTCTAACCTAAGTCATTATAAATTGATTATAAATTGCTTAGTGTGTTCTACGATTCTATCAAATTAGTCAGTCGAATTTGGGTTTAAAGTTTACACTTTTTTTTTATTTTAAGAAACTATTAGCTAATGCATTTATAGTCAAACCTCAAGGTATGATGAGGATGATTTTTACTGATCGGTATGGGGGTGCCGAACCTTCCTAACAACCCCAAGAGGGATGATCGACCCATGGGCTAACGAATCGGGCAATCCCCGATCCCAACAATCCACCCCCTAAGTTTTCCATAGGGCTTACGTGGGGCCCACTCACACATCCTTACATGGAAATTACTTGCACATCATGATCAAAGACCCTACCACGCAATTAGATCTCTTGTATATGGAAAGACGATCCCGAGTATCTTAGATTCCTCTCTCTACAAGGAAATTCCCCCGTATCATAGGATTCGGGTCAGTTCTCTACCACTATATAAACCACAAACCTTACCCTTCTTGAGGTATGTGAATTCTCCCTAGTTCTTGCACTCTTGAATTTTTGGAGATTCTTCTATCACTGACTTAACCTTCGAGGGGTCTTTGGCTGGTACCCCCACCGGTGCCCTTTGATTGATTCTTCTCTTCTGTTCTTTAGGTACACCCATTGACATGTGTATGGACGATCAACTCACTGACAATTTTTGTGCATCATCAGTTGGCGTTGTTTGTGGGAAACGAGTGATAAGCCATATCGTCATTTCAAAGACAGAGTTTTATGGTCCTAACACGATCAATGGCCACCACTAACCAAGAAACCGGAAACCTACCCAACACATTGGAGAGGCAGGTGCAAACCCTCGCTGCAACAGTTGAATGGCTGACTCAGGGGAACTATGAATTGGAACGATAGTTAGGGCAGCGGAATGATTGAGAGCTGAATGATCAAAATGATGGATAGGAAAGGGACGAATGTGACAATGATCATCCCCTAACAAATGATCACCAAGAGAGGGACGACCAAGAGGAAAGCAATGCCATCAATAGACGAGACCAGCAGGATACCAGTCGTCCCTCTGAGCTAGAAGTCGACATGTTGCACATGACGCAAGAGATGGAGACGATGAAAGAAAAGATGGATATGATGATGAATGCCCTAAGGGGTCGGTTGTCCACTAGCTTGGATGAACTAGTCCATCGTATCGATTCTCCCTTCACTACACTGATCACATCCTTCCCCCTACCAGTCAAGTTCAGAATGCCACAAGTAGAAGCATACGATGGGTTGAAGGACCCCTTCAACCACCTAGAGTCATTCAAAACCCTCATGCACTTGCAAGGGGTCTTAGATGAGATCATGTGCAGATCCTTCCCCACCACACTCAAAGGGCTAGCCTGAGTATAGTTCAGCAAGATAGCCTCTAATTCCATCTCAACTTCCAAGGAATTAAGTGGGCTCTTCGTCAAGCATTTCATAAGGGGTCAGCAACACAAGAGGTCTTCGACAACCATCCTAAATGTCAAACAACGGGATAATGAGAGCTTGAGGTAGTATGTCACTCGGTTTAATAAGGAGGCACTACTAATCGATGAAGCCAACAATAAAGTCCTGGTCACAACCTTTACCAATGGACCTTAATCAAGAAAGTTCTTGTTCTCTGTTTACAAGAACAATCCAAAGACCATGGTTGACATGTTGTACCGAGCCACAAAGTACATGAATCCTAAGGATGCCATAACTGCCAGAGAGGGTGGACCGAAGAAGTGAGAAAAGCATGACGATCCTCGTCTGAATAGGGGAAGGAAGGCTACCCGAATGGGCTACAGAAGGGACGAACGAAGGCCAAGGCCCCTGCCAAGACAAATGACTAACTTCACTCCGCTTAATGCTTTCGATCAGGTCCTGATGCAGATTAGGGACGACCCCGCCTTGGTGTGGCCCAATAAGCTAAAAGGTGACCCAAACAAAAGGTCAAGGAATAAGTACTATCACTTCCACCGTGACTATGGGCACTACACCTCCGATTGCTATGACCTAAAGCAATAGATAGAAGCCCTTATTAGACAAGGAAAGTTGCAATGGTTCGTAGGGCAGGAAAGAGCAAGTGAAAACCTACCAAAGGACCATGAGCCGAATCGACGAGTCGAGAAACGACCTGGGGCCTTACTTAAAGAGATAAGAGTGATTGTCGAGGGGAGCGCAATGATCGGATCCTCGAGGAAGGCAAGGAAAACCTACCTACGGATGGTGCAAAATGTCCAGCTCACTAGTTGTCCGCCTAAGCTTACCCGGATGGATGACTCGGTGATCAACTTCACTGAGAAGGATGCTCGACGAGTCCACCACCCTCATGACGATGCCTTGGTGATCAATTTGACCATAGCAGACTTCAATACCCGATGAGTCTTAATGAACAACAAAAGCTCAGCCAACATCTTCTACTATCTTGCCTTTCAACAGATGAGGATTGGTAAGGAACAACTTATACCATCAAACATCCCTCTAGTAGGCTTCAGTGAAATGAAGGTCAAACCCGTTAGATCTGACACATTGCCAGTCACCATCGATGCCTATCCCCAATAAATCACCAAGGATGTCACCTCCTGGTAGTGGATTGCTCGTTAGCCTATAATGCCATCATAGGGCGACCAATGCTCAATGCGTGGAGGGTAGCCATATCCACATAGCACCTACTACTGAAGTTCCTTATGGAATGCGAGATAGGAGAGGCCCATAGAGATCAGATGGCAGCCCGGGTGTGCTATGTAGCCATGTTGAAGATGGATGAACAAATGACCACCATGAACATTGAGGAGAAACGAATGAATGTAGAACCGACAGAGGGATTAGAAACCATCTCCTTGGATGAAGAACATGTAGATCGGATCACTCGCATCAGCACGCAAGCCAGCCCTATGGTCCGGAATGGGCTGATCCTTTTTCTAAGGGATAATCTGGACATCTTTGCTTGAAGCCATGAGGACATGCCCGGGATTGATCCGAATATCATGGTCCATCAGCTCAATGTCTCCCCATCCTTTCCACCCGTTCGACAAAGAAAGAGGGTCTTCGCACAAGAAAGGGACAAGGCCATAGCTAAAGAAGTTCGTAAGCTGTTAAACGCAAGCTTCATTAGAAAGGTTTACTACCCCAAATAGTTGGCCAACGTAGTAATGATCAAGAAGGTGAATGAGAAGTGGAAGATGTGTGTGGACTTCACCGATCTAAACAAAGCTTGTCCAAACGATAGCTACCCCCACCCACAGATCGACCTCCTTGTAGACTTGACGGTTGGACATCAATTGTTGAGTTTCATGGATGCTTTCTCTAGTTACAACCAGATCAAGCTTGAGGAATCTGATCAAGAGAAGACATTGTTTGTCACAAGCCAAGGTTTTTTTTGCTACAAAGTCATGCCTTTTGGATTGAAGAATGCGGGGGCAACATACCAAAGGCTCGTAAACAAGATGTTGTCTGACAGATCAGATGTAACATCGAGGTGTACTTAGACGACATGTTAATAAAAAGTAGAGAAGAGGATCACCACCTGAGTGATCTTAGGGAGATGTTTGAAACTCTTTGTCTCTACAGAATGAAGCTCAATCCCAGCAAGTGCATGTTTGGAGTATAATCGAGAAAGTTCCTTGGCTTCATGGTATCCCAACGAGGTGTTAAAGCCAACCCCGATAAGATCCAAGCAATCCTAGAGATTAGCTCTCTGAAGAATGTCAAAGAAGTGCAAAGCCTAAACAAAAGAGTCGCAACACTTAACAAATTTGTCTCACAGGCAACGAATAAATGCTTGCCATTCTTTAGAATCTTGAAGTAGCTTTCAAATGGACCGATGAATGTCAGAGGGCATTCAAGGAGTTGAAGGCATACTTGGCGTCCCCATTGCTCCTAAGTCCATCCAAGCCCAATGAAGAACTCTTCCTATACCTGGCTATATCCCCCACTACCGTCAGTGTGGCCCTAATCCAAAAAAATAATCGCTTACAATTGCCAGTATACTACAACAGCCAAGCACTAAGGGGGGCAGAAGAGAGATATCCCCCTATGGAAAAGTTAGCCTTCGCTTTGATCACAGCAGCCCATAAGCTTAGGCCATACTTCTAAGCACATACCATAATGGTTCAAACGAACAAGCCCCTCTAGAAAACAATGGATAATCTAAAGGCCGCTGGACGATTGGTCTTATAGGTGATAGAGCTGAGTGAATTCAACATACAATACCGCCTGAGGACCGCGATCAAGGCCCAGGCCTTAACTAACTTCATTGTAGAATTCATGATGGGCGAAACTGACAACTAGGGGGCAACCCTTTAGAAGGTTCAAACAGATGGGTCATCCAACAAGTGTGCTTGAGGGATTAGAGTGGTCCTTTCAATCCCTCGAAGGGGACATCATCAAATGTGTCGTCTGGCTCTAATTCTCGACGACTAATAATGAGGCCGAATACGAAGCCATTCTCACGGGGCTCGATTTTGCCAAAGTAGCTAGGGCCTCATCAGTCGTCCTCCATAATGACTCTTAAGTTGTCGTTGGGTAAATCAATGGTGATTACGAAGTCAAGGGCAAATGAATGAAGAAATATATCGACCTTATTAGAAGATAGATGAATCAAACCTTTGCAATAAAATTCTTACAAGTCCCGAGAGAAGAAAATGAACACACCGATCGATTGGCCAAAGCTGTATCTGCGAAACACATAATGGTCGATTAACAGGTCCTATCCTTCGTTCAACAGTCCCCCGCCATTGAGGAATTGGAGATACAAATGATTCCAAAAGGCGCTGACTGGACAACTCCGATCATCTCTTACCTTAAGAACGGGACATTTCCCAAAGACCACGATGAATCCCAACGATTGAAAGTTTGTGCATTATGCTTCGTGCTAATAGTGGATGTGCTATACAAGAGAGGTTTCTCCCAACCATACCTAAGGTGTTTGATCCCCGACGAATAAACTATGTCATGAGGGAAGTCCATGAAGGAGTGTGTGGAAACCACTTAAGGGCGTGATCATTGGTCCACAAGCTCATACGAGCAGGGTATTATTGGCCTACGATGCAGAAGGATGCCCAATCCTATGTAAAGGCATGTGACAAGTGCCAACGCTTCAGCAATGTAGTAAGGCAACAGTTAGACCCACTCACCCTGATGAACACCTCATGGCCTTTCGCTCAATAGGGACTGGACATCATGGGACCTTTTCCAATGGCAGTACGACAACTCAAGTTCCTTCTTGTGGGGATCGACTACTTAACCAAGTGGGTAGAGGCAGAACCACTGGCAACCATCACGGTGAAGAATGTTCGTAGCTTCGTCTAGAAGAGCATCATTTGCCGATTTGGGATCCCTATGGTCCTCATCTCAGACCATTGCAAACAATTTGACAACGATGCATTCAGAGACTTTTGCAATCAATTGGGGATCAAGAACTATTACTTTTCACCCGCCCACCCACAAGCCAATGGGCAAGTTGAGGTTACAAACTGATCCTTACTTAAACTAATCAAGACTCGGCTGGAGGGGGCAAAGGGGATATGGCCGGATGAGCTACCAAGCGTCTTATGGTAGGACAACTGCTTGGACAACCACAAGAGAAACACTATTTCGTCTAGCATTCAGGAGTAAGGCTGTCATCCCCGTGGAAGTAGGAATAACAAGCTACACGATAGCCAACCATGACGAAGGGGAGAATAAAGAAGGGATCCGTCTGCACTTAGATTTGTTGGACGAGGTAAAGGTGGCCATTAAGCAACGAATGACCCAATATTAAGACCTCATGGCCAAGCACTATAACGCCAAGGTGAAGTCACGAGACTTCAGCATTGGAGACCTTGTCTTGAGGAAAGTGACCACGGCTATCAAGGAACCTACTCAAAGGAAGTTAGGACCTAACTGGGAGGGTCTATATAGAATCATAGACTACAACAAGAAAGGTACCTACTACTTGGAAATGCTCGATGGAATAAGACTGCACCATCCTTGGAATATCGGGCACCTCAAAAGATACTATTAGTAGCACACCAGTAACAACCTATGTTATTGCTTATGTTATCGCTTTTTTTTAAGTTTTTGTTTAAGTAGTTGACAAACTAGTTTTTGGCTGATCAAACAGCAAGTTATCAACATTTTTATTTAGCTTATTTTCAAATGGAGTTATTATTGTCTACAATGAGGAAAGGCTTATAAAAAACAAAGCCCTATTTAAAGGGCAAATAGACGATCAAGGATGCCTTTGTGCACCTGATCAAATCCTAAGCCCTACATAAGGGGTGGATAGACGATCAAGGATGCCTTCATGCACCTGATCAAACCTTAAGCCCTACCTAAGGGGTAGATAGACGATCAAGGATACCCTTGTGCACCTGATCAAATCCTAAGTCCTACCTAATGGGTGGATAGACAATCAAGGATGCCCTCGTGCATAGACAAATGATCAAGGATGCCCTCGTGCACCTGATCAAACCTTAAGTCCTACCTTAGGGGTGGACAGACGACCAGGGATGCCTTCGTACACCTAATCAAACCTTAAGTCCTACCTAAGGGGTTAATAGACAATCAAGGATGCCCTCGTGCACCTGATCAAATCCTAAGTCCTACCTAAGGGATGGACAGACGATTAAGGATGTCTTCATACACTTGATCCTCATCAAAACTCAAAACCCTACCCAAAAGGAAAACCGACGACTCAAACCCACGAGTCCTAGCCCTCAATGCCCAATACAAAGATAAACCCTCCAAACTGATGATTAAATAAATATTGATGCGATATAAGGGAAACTGACGAGCATGAGCATTTGCACGAAATGTAAGAAAATTAATTATATAGTAAATTGAAAGCTTTTATAAAATTGCTAAAAGGCATAAGTGTCAACCCAAAACAAAGGGCAAAGATAACTTAAGCCCAAAACAAGGCACCATCATTGTTTTTAAATAACAAACCAAAGACTAAAAAAATAGAAAAAGAAAGAAAAGGGTACAAGGAAGTAAAGTTTTTAAGGATTAGCAAGGGGGTTGTCAGTTTGCTCTTGAGGGTTCACGGGATTGTCGGCCACATCACTAGGCCCGTCGGTCACCAACACCTCTTTATCGATCTCCACATCATTGAGTTGGCTTGGCAGCAGGAGTCGTCGAGGCATTGAGCTTAATCTGGATTGGGAGAAGTCCAAGTCTAGGAACATAAGGATAGCTTGTTTGCGAAAGTCCTCAAACCTGTCCCCATAGTAACCCCTCATTTCATCGAAATAGGGTTGGGATACCTGGTACTCCTCAATGGCCTCCTCCTTTACTTTGTCCATATGCTCATGGAGTGCAGCCACCTCAGACTTCAAGTTGGCATTCTCTTTCATCAGCTCGTCGGTTTGGTGGGTCCTCTCACTCAACTTGGCCTTTAGATCAATCACCTCCTGACTGAAAGTCTGAGAAGAATCCTTGAATTTCTTCAAGTTATCCGCTTAGGACTCCAGACGATCCTTTAGGCGCTTAATCGATGCTTCGGTCTTATGTTCTAAGCACTCGTCCAGATCAGCATCCTGGACAATGGAACGAGTAGTGTCCATTGCATAATCCCTATCCTTCACCAGTAAAGGAAGAGGAGGAGGGGCGACGGGGCCTTGGGAAGTCATAAGACCTTTCTTAACTTCATGACGAAGAGCGTCAGGAACAATCTTGCGTGTCTCCGGACGAATGGATGAGCCACTGGCACCTTTATCTGATGACTGAACGTCAGAGGTGTGCTTCCTCTTTTTGGAGACATGATGGGGTATGGCTGACGACCCCTCACCTTGAGCCTTCAAGGCGGCGGCCTTCTTGATCTCTTCCTGCCTATTCTTTGCAACTTGTTTGTTCTTTAAGGAATCCATCTTTGAAACCGACGAGTGGTTTGGAAAGTGCACAAGTTAAAACTAAAACAAAGTAAAAGCGACGAGCAAAAACACTTACGAACTCTCGAGAAATGATCCAATCGTCGAGCTTCCTTAGAAGGGACGGGTCCACCACAGAAGGCGTGAAATGTGTCTAAATTGACAAGTTTCTCCCAAGACCTCTTCTCAAAGGGTATCTCAAAAACCCTCTCCAAGAATACTTCTTGCTCAAGAAGGATTGTCGGGTAAACTATGGCTAAAACAAAACAAGAAGAGCATGTTAGAAAAATAAAGAGTGCAAATTGGTGACCTTGACAGTCCTAACGACTTACTAGATTTGTTCAAAAGCCCCCAAGAGTGATCATAGAAAGACCCTATGTGATCGTGATCCCACTCATCGAGACGAGACACCCAATTGACCCCCTAGACAAAGAAGAACCTAGTCTTCCACTGACAGTTGGAGTCAAGCATATCAGATATCAATCTAGGGCAGCCCGACGATATACAAAATTATAAAAACCCTTGGATTGGTGGATCTCTTGGGGTTTGTAACAATAGAAAAACTTCTCTAAAGTTAGGGAGCGATGACCTCCACTGAGCTAACCCTATAACGCCTCTGCCCTGATGAAGATCCTCCAAGCGTTTGGGGTAATCTAATTGACAGACATGCCCATGTAAGAGGTCAACCGACGATGCGGGGTAGATAGGGGTAGACAAAGCCCTGCTATGAATGCGGTCTTGTAAAAACCTACATTGGACGACCTCCCATCATAGCACTTCTCCCCTATGTCACCCTTCCTAATAGGCACGTCGTCTGGTATTTGGAAGCGAGGCATCAGCTTACTGAAGATCTCGTTATTCATGTTCGCTGGAAAGTCGTGGATGGACCAATTGTCAAGAAGGACGATCTCCCTAGGATGTCACCTAGAGGGACTAGCTTCCTCAGAGGGGGATTCAGATACTGACTTTCTATCAGAAACTGACAAGCACTCTAACGTGGACTCAAGCCTAGGACTAGATAAATCGTTGTTCAAACCCATGTGAACTAATGGCATACGATCACTTGTCACTTCATTATCTCTAGACATCTTTCACCTACAAGTGACGAATGCAAACTATGATTCTACTCTACTTCCTAAGTATGTAGCTAACAATGAAGAAGGACCAAAAAGGAAAAAAGAAAAAATATATAATAAAAAGCCGATGAAGCTTACCTAAAACGGATGAATATGAGAAAACCGACGACAGAGGAGTATTGACGAATGAGCTCTAAGATCAGAAATGGAAAATGTTCAAATGGTAAGGACAATAATGGCATTGAACTATTTATAGGGCGGTCTGGCACTGAAAATGAAGCGTCCTAATGGTTGGTTCATCAAATTAGAGAGTGACACATGTCTCTAGCCCTGTCAGAAGGACATAATTACCCCTATTTATGACGCATGACACTAAGACAAATCATTTATGACAACTCTATGACCTGTCGGCCATCCCGATGACTCACGAAGTAGGGAGCAACTAATAAGGATGATTTTTACTGATCGGTATGAGGGTGTCGAACCTTCCTGACAACCCCAAGAGATATGACTGACCTATAGGCTGACGGATTGGGCAATCCCCGATCCACCCCCCTAGGTTTTCCATAGGGCTTATGTGGGGCCCACTCATACATCCTTGCATGGAAATTACTTGCACATCACAACCAAAGACCACGCAATCAGATCTTTTGTATATTGAAAGGCGATCCCGAGTATCTTGGATTCCTCTATCTACAAGGAAATTCCCCTGCATCAAGGGACTTGGGTCAGTTCTCTACCACTATATAAACCACAAACCTTACCCTTTTTGAGGTACGTGAATTCTCCCTAACTCTTGCACTCTTGAGTTTTTGGAGATTCTTCTATCACTGACTTAACCTTCAGAGGGTCTTTGCTGGTACCCCGCCAGTGCCCTTTGATTGGTTCTTCTCTTTTGTTCTTCACGTACACCCATTGGCATGTGTGTGTATGATCAACTCACTGACAATTTTTGTGAATCATCAGGGTAGTTAAATTGTTTGTCTACTCATTTATTTTATTTTATTTTATTATTATCTTCCTTTTTATATTAATGGCTTTCGTCGAAACATGCTTTGACATGACCCAGGTAGCCAAAACTTGATGTATCATAGCCTCCAACATGTGAATTATGTGATCACTAATGAGGCAAAGCAATTAACTCGTTGAATGATTATTCTAAGAAAAGCCATCTTAGTTTTTTGAAGTACAAATAGTATGCCACTTTGATTACGTTGTTTTTTTTTGGGTAATAACTTTGATTATTTTGTGTTTACATGTAATGATGGAATTTTTTAGTCTTTTACTTAAAAACATGCTTAGGTAAACAATTTGAAGTGGAATTGAACTAATATACTCAGTACTCAATAATATATATATATATATATATATATATATATATATATATAGTGTGTATAAAATACGTGTAATATTATTTAAAAACTGAAAACATGTGTTTAAATATCTATACCAAACGGGCTCTGAATTATCAGAAACTATGGAATACCAAACGTACACATAGTTGTTGTATATAAATCTCATAGTTTAGATAGCTTTATTTACTTATTTTTTTTTAAGAAGCTTATTTAGTTCAAAAACCATGTAATATTATAATATGAAGTTATGAACAAAATATGTTTAAGGCAAAATTTTGGTGGGGGCAAAGGGGAGGGAAGAAAGACCGATTTTTTGACCAATAGGGCTGGTGTGGAGGATAGGGAATGAAAAGATTGTCCATATATATGGTGATAAATGGATGCCTACCTTGAACGTACCATGCTAAAGTCCTTTCCTTGAGCTGGGGTCTGGATGCCTAGGCAAGAGTAGCAAAGCTACTTGACTTAGACACAAATTAGTAGAATCTTTCACTTATCCGAGAAGTGTTCAACGAAGAGGAAGCAGAGATGATATCCAGAATTTTAATAGAAAATCCAAGCATACCAAATCGTCAAGTAAGTTTGGACCCATAGCAAGGCAAGAGCTTTCTCTGTTCATTCTCCCTAGCTTAATTTTGGGCATCGTCCAACCCAACCTATGCGGAATGCTCGAATTTTGTAGACACAGAGAGTGCATGTATAGAGGGCAATATGGCAGTCTGAGGTGCCGAAATAGTTAAAAGGTGCCTCTATGGAGGGCCTGCAAATATATCCTCCCTACAACACACAACTTGGCAAGGAAGCTGATTAAACCTAATGCCAAAATGTGAGATATGTGGAGGGGAGGTTGAATCCATATCCCATGCAATGTGGGAGTGTCAGGGAGATGGCTTTTAAAATCTGTGATTTTATACATTTGATGGAGGACGTAATGGTGATACAAACCCAAAATCTCTCATTAGAAAGAGCCCAAATCAAGCGTGTTATATAGATCTATTAGTGGTTTGTACCTTCATTGTCTTATATTAATAAATTCATATATTTTCCTTGATGCAAGTATTTATTTTGTCATTTTATTTACAATGTTGAATGCTCTTAATATGAATGGTGTTTCCTTTCAATATATATATATATATATATATATATATACACACACACACACCAGAGATATATAATTTGCATCTATTATAATTTAGAAATATATAATTTTTATTTTTCAAACAAATAAAAAGGATAAACTTTAGAGATAAGTAGTAACTATAATTTCTTTTTTGAACGTGAATGGAAAAAAATTCTAAATTTTAGGAGTTATCTTTTTTAATTCAAAATGAAATTTGTTATTTGACATTTATGACCCTATTTTTAAATAAAGTTATCCTTCATTAATGAGGGTATTTTTGAACTACAAAAAAATCCGGTTGAAAAAGGGGAATCCTTTTATATATAGTATATATATATATATATATATATATATATATATATATATATATATATATATATTTATATAACCAAAGCCTTTGACTTAACCTTTTACTTTTTTTTAGAGCTCCTACATTTTTACATATTAGCATTATTTAAATAAATAAAAGAACAAAAATTCTGAGACTAAGTCAATAAAGGACTCGAATTCCCAAATCTTGATAAACTCGAATTAAAAAAAAAAAAATAGTAGTAGCATGATAGGACTCTTTTTACCTAAGTCGGTATAAATTGATTAGTGTGTTCTATGATTCTATCAAAATAGTCAGTCGAATTTGGGTTTAAAGTTTACACACTTTTTTTTTTTTTTGAAAAAAGAAAGCTCTACAGTCTACACTAATACACTCTCTAATAACGATACTGTGAGAGACCGCAAAAGTGCCTCTCAAAAAAAGAGATTTTTGGGTGTTTTGAAAGACACTTATCTTTTTGGGTAAGTGGTGTGGAGTCGCCACTTATTTTTTATACAAAAGAATAAGAAAAAATTAGTACAAATTACATGATTGAATTGTTCCATTTCATTGATTGAGTAAAAAAAAGAATACATATTTGAAAAATTGAAAATTACATGGCTTTGGGTCCTAGTAACAAACTACCAAATAATTACATGGCTTTTTGTCCTAGTTACAATCTACCCAATAATAGGACAAAAATAAGACCTAGGTCTACCTATCTAAAGACACTAAATTTATAGGCTAGGTTACGGAATGGGAAGGTGTTAGGCACCCATTCCGCCAAGACAGAGTTTGGTCTTCTAGACTCTTGTGACCAATGTACCCCTTTATGCATGATATGAACGATATGTTGCACACATGGATAAAAAAACTAAATCACACAAGTTTACTTATGAGTGCATCCTTTTCTTTGTTAAACAAAATTCAGATCTGTTGTTGTGATAAAAAAAAAATTAAATTGGGTTTAGAAAAATTAGATCTGTTTTTAAGAACTAAAAAAAGTGGTTTTTTGATGAAAGAAAAACCAGATCTGTTTTTAGGAAATGGAAAAATTGGTTTTTTTAATGAAAGAAAAATAAGATCTGTTTTTTTATATGTACAAAAATTATGAAAAATATTTCTTGAGAAGAGGATTTCATTCATGAAATAAATTTGTGCTACATGCATTAAATAAAACAAATGCCTCAAACACAACCATTCATGATCTTTTTTTATTTCAAAATCTGCTATGTTAAGAAAAAATCAAATCTGTATCTAAGGAAGATACAAATCAATTTTTATTTTAAAAAAATTTTGGATCTGCATTTAATGAAGATGCAAATCCATTTTTGATTTGAGAAAAATTTCAAATTTGCATCTAATGAAGATGCAAATCCGTTTTTATTTTGAGAAAAATTCAGATCTGCATCTAATGAAGAGGCAGATTCGTTTTTATTTGAGAAAAAGAAGTCATAACATGCAGATTTTTGAAAATAAGAAATAGATCATAACAATAATAAAAAGAATCAAGAACATGTTTCAACAAAATAAATCAACAATTCATGATATGAATATTTGAAACAACTAAGCTAAAAAAATATATAAACATGCATCATCACAACAAGAGAAACATAAGAAAAAAAAAGGGTTAATAAGAAACAACCTCTTGCATGGAGCACTCTTCTTCTTGAGAGGATATTTTAGGGTTTAAAGAAATTTATGCAATTATCTTTGAAACCTAAAAACCCTAGCTTAAGAGAGAATATCAAAAAGGGAGATAAAAAATATGAGAAATTTGAGAGTGTGAGAAAGTGTCTCCCCTAGAGCGTAAAAGAGTGTGTTGAATTTTGAGATCCAGTCTCTATTTATAGAGGCTGGAATGCTTAAAAAATAAGCAACGACGATTAGAATGTGAATCGGGATGCGTCCTTCTGAGAAAAAGTTGAAAATGATGTGTTTTATCGTCACTCAAAGAGTGTCAGGCCAAAGCCCTTATAGGAAAGTGCTGATTGGCACTCCAATAGTGTAGAATGGCACTCTTGGGTGCCAATCACGCTTTCGTGTTCGAGTGCGTTTTAGACTCCTTTTTTAGGTTTTCTTGAACCGGGCCTTGCACTTAGACGTGTTTTCAATCCGTATTCTAAGATTTTTATCTCATTTATAGATAATTTAGGTATTTTCAGCAACAATTATCTTGTAAATAAATATTCTAAAATAAATCTTGATAAAGTTCAGATTATCTACAATTTTATTGTTTTCCAATTATCCCCTTTATTCCCATGCAAGCATGCCTATTTTAGACACTAATTATCAACCAATCACAAAATTATTTAATTAATTTTAATTGTTTAGCCAATCAAAATTAATTTAAATTAATCATGCGTGGTCAACTCCACCTAGACACAATGCATGTTGACCGTGTAAACTTGATTATGTGATATCTTTCGATCCGACGGTTCAATTTGGAAACCAGGCATATTGTTGTGACTGTTAAAATCTTAAGATCATTTTTATGATATGCAACGAACAAGTTAATGCATGTAATGAAATCATGATTTTTGGGGTATATCCAGTCATTCTCCTTGATTAAATCATGGGTACAAAATTGAGTGTCTATAGATACCAAGATTATGGCTTTTCTGATATTTGGTAAACAATTTTTGGTTATTTGATGGTTAAAAACTTCACACACACACACACACACACATATATCTTATTGAAAATATAATAAAAATGTTGATAGTTAATACATATATTTTTCAAGAACCAAGAGTAATATTTTTTTTAGGATTTGAAGCGTTCGCTTCAACTGGTAAGGTTTTGTTAATGTCACTTTGTCTTGAATCTTCAAGGTGGCTGCGTGTAGGGCTGTAAGTATGTAATTTTTTTTTTGTTTGACGGTCTTTTATATATATATAATTTTTTATTTTACTTTAGTTCAGGCCGGTTGATAAGCAAGACTTAAAGGAGTGAATCATCTTTGTTGGTAAGACAAAGTGATACTTCTTTCAAATTGTAGATGCATTAAAAGTCATGTTCATATATAGTCAAATATTCAAGATATGAAATTTATAGTTCATGATGAATTTGAATTTCAAATTGAATAATTAGGTTTCAATTTTAGAGTTATTGCATGTGTTGCAAATCTATATTTAAATAGAAATATTTATTTATTTTTATCTAAACTAAATTGATCTATTTTTCATTATGTAAATTAATATTTCATATCAAGGATATGAAACTATAAGACTAGAATCCTAATGTAAAATCAAAGAGGAAGAGAAAAAGAACAATTTACATCTTTATACACTATAGTTTTCTCGTGCATTGCACAGGTTAGCGACTAGTACATATATAAAATTGAAGTTTTTGACTTTTGGTTGACCTTTCCACAATTTTCCACATCAGAATTTTTTATTTATATTTTTTAATTTGATTTAATTTTTTCGATTTTATAGCACTAAATTGTAGAAAATTTATTAAATTTCTTCTTTAAAAAAATTAAATTTAGTTGTTTGGTACCATACAAGCACTATACTTAAAGAAGACATAAAAAAAAGAGGGAATAAATCTCCATTAATTTGATAATTTCTACGTTGATGACATTTAAAAAAAAAAAAATTCTATCATATTTCCTTATATCTATCAATCATGTTTTCTTTCTCTTCTCTTTGTATTTTTTTTTATACGTTGATTAGAAATTATAATTTCAATAGGATTTAAACTCTATAATTATATCAAATGAGACTCAACAAATACATTTCATTTTTAATTTCAATAGGATTTAAATTTTATATCAAATGGACTCTACCAACATATTCATCCTTTTAAAAAAATTATATAACCATATTTGATCAGGAATCCATAACCGTATTGAAGGGACCCAATTTGATCCACGGCCCAAAAGAGATTTGGACAATGGCCCAATAAACCCACAACAATAGATTTGTTAGAGAGTGGGTTGGATAACGAACGTTCAATGAGCTCAATGTTAATCACAATGGGATAGAGAGCAAAGAAAATGATTAAGACAAGAAAGTTTGAAAGGAAAAACACTCCTCGGTCAAGCCCGAGGAAGGTATATCTTAATATATTTGTGTTTCTTTTCTCCCTTATAAAAATGTTTTAGTCCCCCGCTACAAAGCTCTCCCTTTTCCTTTTATACCTAGCCAAATATCATCTTAATCTTACACTTGGAGGGTTGAGATTGTACTCCTAGGACTCCTATCTCATCTGGAAGATACTAATAAGCTTTACCTTGCAATATTAGCTGTGCCACCACTGTTCATGGTTATTTCCTTATTAATGTAGCTAGAGGAGTGATTGTCTTGTATTTAATGCAGAGGGGATGACTTCTACACCCTTCTTTCTTCAGCCTTCTTGTATTGTCAAGTCTGCTTTCTTTCCTTCTTAATGTTTTAACTTTATGTGTCTCACATAGCTAGTGCTCGTCCCCGAGGTTCGAGGTGCATCCTCGTCCTCACAATAGCCCCCTAGAACCTCATTTTTCGTTCCCGACCAAGAAAGTGAGGTTTTGGCTAATAAAAGTTGTTGACAGGGGCACATTCACAAATAAGTTCCCACGTGAGCACGTCTTTTCAACTAATTGTGACCTGTTCCTGACGTTTCAAAATCCCCAACTTCGCAATAAATGCAATAGGCGGCCTACTGTTTCCCACGTTCTATGGTGAGATCGTGATTGAACGGCTCAAAATTTGTCATTAGAAGGGGTGAGAAGATTACCGCTCCTTTTTTCCCAGCCTATATATAGAGAAACGTGAGGCCTTTATCTCCATTTCGCCTCTCTAGATGCAGAAAAGAACATAAATATGCTCCCCACACTTAATAACCTCGTCCAAGGAGTCCTTCTTTGAATTTGTAAGTGTGCATTTAGGCTGTGCCCTACCCAATGTGTTCCAAATATGTTTAGAATATTAAGTAGTGTAGATGCACTGAATAAAAAACTAGGTATAGACCTTACCCCTTACGATGTAAATTGGGTGTACAGTTGTCAGAAAGGTGTTGACAAGGGGTATTACTTAAAAACTAGGGTTTCTGTCGTTAGGCTAATCTCTCATCTCCTGGAGACGAACAAAGGCATGGACAAGGACTTTCTCATTGTTTCAGGGGAGTGGCATGACAGATGGAACTCTAGGTGGGATGGCTTAGGGACACTTAAAATATCTATGTTAGCTTAGGAGATTATAAACAATTTATTTACATGCCATATCATCATTTTTTCCTTTAAGTATGTATATTTTTCTTTTACTTGCCAAGATTTGGGCTTGTCTGACTTGCAAACTAACATGACTTCTTAACTATTCTTTTTCAGAGAAGAAAGCCACTACCAAGAGACGAAGCTTGGTGAACTTCGATCTACTAAACCGAGTTCTAAGGTCCAAGATCTTCCTACACCTAGACGGTCAACTTCGTGTAGTTCACGTGATCCTGGGTTCAAACCCATATCCAACCGCTTCCAAATGTCCAAGCACATAATCAAGGACCGAGATTCTCGCCTTGTTCTAGTTGACGTGGCCATTGAAGGCTTCATAAGAAAACCTTCTCCAGAGGGAACACAAGTAGTTGAGCTCCCTACCTTTAAGGATCCTCAACTAGTTGTAGAGGAAATTACATCCTCGGATGAAGAAGCCGAGATAGAATTTGAGGATAATATTTCGGAGGAGGACACTGAAAATCCCATCTGAGACGAGGATTTTGAGATCTTTTACTGTACAAACAAATCCGAGGAGGAAGGACTCAACTCCCCTTCAGTTGCAGCTTTAGTTAGTGAGGATCAAGAGGCTATTAAAGTGCCTAAAGGGATGGTGATAAAGAAAAGACTGCCAGATCTACTTTCTCTGCTAGAGCCCCATACTAAGACCGTAGCTCCCGAGGTCCCAATTGTTCTCAGACTTCCAACTCCAATCCCTCCCGCCCCTGTATAGACTAAACCAGCTGATAAAAAATGAAATAGGGACAAGAAATGGGGCAAAGGACTTATTAAAGAGGGTGAAGTCCAAGAGGAAGCGCCCCTTCTGAGCCCACCAAAGTGGCAAAGATGACCTGAGCCCAATAAAGAAGGGGAGGAGAAAGCTCGGATGCTGTCTCTGAGTGACGATCTTCGGTTCCAAATTGGAACCTTGTCTTTGAGTTGGATGACTTGCCTCTTCGGGAGGATGCTTCCATCCGCAACTTTGATGGTGGAAGAGCGGGCTATGTGGCTAATGCTATGGAACAAACCCTTATTCTCCCAAAAGACATGGATGAGCTTCGGAATCTAAAGAAGCATGAGCTCTTCTTGTCCGCAAAGAGGGACTTAGCTCTGGTAAGATTTCTTTACACTCATTTTTTTATACCTTTAAAGCCCATTCTACGCATGCTTTCCGACTAACTTTTATCTTAATTATCCACACACAGGCTACCCCAGCAGCACATGTGGCATAAGAGTGGTTCAACCAAGCATTTCGTGACCTGAAGGAGGAGGAATCCAAGCACTATGCTACACAGAAGTCTCAGGCCTTAACAGACAAAAAGCTGAAGGAGACTCTCCTCAAGTTGGCTAAATGTGACAAGGCCAGAAAGAGTGTTGAAGTTTTAATTAAAAGTATGGAAAGGCTTAAATTTCAAAATCTGCTAATGACTATCAAGATTTTTTAATATAAAAACTCAACTGATCTGTATTTTCAGATCTGATTTTTTTTTTTTTTTTTTTTTTTATAAAAAACAAAACTAATCTGTATTTTCATTAAATACAAATCTAATTTTTTCTCTCTAAACACAAAACTGGTCTATATTTTCATTAAATACAGATCTGATTTTTTCTTTAAACAAAACTAATCTGTATTTTTAGATTTGATTTTTTTTATAATCTCAAAACTGATCTGTATTTTCAGATCTGTTTTTTTCTAATCTCAAAACTGATCTGTATTTTTAGATTTGATTTTTTTATAATCTTAAAACTGATCAGCATTTTTAGATCTGATTTTATTCTAATCTCAAAACTGATCTGTATTTTCATTAAATACAGATCTAATTTTCTTGAAAAAGTTTTCTTTGTTATAAAATTGCAAATTTTGAAATTAAAAAGAAGGGATTGAAAGTTAGGTTAATTTTTTTTTTTTTAATATGTGATGCATGCATAATAAATTTGTCTCATGAATGTGAATTTTCATTTAAAGGTCCTTTTTATTTGTTTCCAACAACAGATCTGTTTTTTCATAAACCCAAATTTTTTTTTTTTTTTTTAACTTTACACAAAACAGATCTGATTCTTTTCAAAATCTCTCTCTTTTTTTTTTTTTTTTTTTAACCCTTCACAAAACAGATTTGATTTTTTTTTTAAACCAAGTCTTTTTTTCTAACTCTTCATAAAAACATATTTCATTTTTTTACAAACCAAGTCTTATTTTTTTTTTTTAATTTTCAAAACAGATCTAATTATTATTATTATTATTTTTTAAAGAACATCATTCATAAGGCAAATTTATTTAAATTAATTTTTGTCAAGTGTTTGTCATGTGCATTATAACATATCATTCGACATCATGCAAAAATGGTGTATGGGTCATTAGAGTCTAGAAGACCAGACTCTGTCTGGGCGGAATGGGTGCCTAACACCTTCCCATTCCGTAACCTAGCCTCCGAGCTTAGGAATTTTGGATAGGTAAATTAGTGTTTTGTCTTTTAATTTTGGTAGATTGTAACTAGGACCAAAATTGTGTATTCTTTTGCATAGACTGTAACTAGAACCCAAAGCCTTGTAAAGTTAATTTACCAATGTTATACTTTTCTTTATTCAATCAATGACAATGAAGTATTTTGAACATGTAATTTGTATTTATATTTTTTCTTTTTTTTTGTATAAAAAAAAATAAATTGCGACTCCATACCACTTACCCAAAAAGAAAGGGGCCCTTAAAAGCACCAAAATCTCTTTTTTGAGAACAACTAATTTTCTGGTCTCTCACACCAAGCTCACAACAGTTCCAAACTAGAAAACTTATTGTGTCTATATATATATATATAAATATATATATATATATATATATATATATTTATATTTATTTATTTGTATATATTAAGTTTTTCCGGTTATCACCCCTCTATAAGAGCACTAGCATCGGTAGTGCTAAAAAGCTATATTGCTATTTTTAGCACCACCAAATGCAAAAATGTGGCTCCATAAGTGGAGGTATAGCCAAAATTTTTGGCTTCTTTTCTATAGTGCATAGTTAAAGATAGCTGTGCATTGTAGCTCAAAGGTATTAAAAAAAAAAAAAATTTATTCTACGTTCACACTACTTTAATTATTTTATTGATTTCTTTTCTTTATTTTTTCTCTTCCTTTTCTTTCATCTTTGTTCATCCGTCTCTCTCATTTTCACTACTCTTTCATTTTCTTGCTCTTTTCTTTTTTCAAAACTCTCTCTTTCTTCTCAAATTTTTCACTCAAATTCTCTCTTTCTTCACTTCTCTAGTCTTCCTCCACCTCGCCGATCCCAGCCGCTAATAGACCCACAAAGCCTACCCAACTCCAATTCAAACCTTCAATGTTATATTCAAACCCTTATCTACACTAGAGAATATTCCAATAACCCTTATCAACACCCTCCTCCACTACGCTTCAATATCCAATAGCACATTCCACATGGCTTATGCAAAGCTCAAGCAAATCTTTGATGTGCTTCGAAAATGTTTGTCCCATGCAATTTTTCTTGTATTTGGGCTAACACAAGAGACCCTTTTATGGAAAGCACTCAACCACAATGGCTGAACCATGTTCATTGACGAGAACCGCTACTACACCGCTTACATGGAAGAGAAACACCCAGAAATCGATGCCAATGATGTGCAGGCTTTGTGGCTGATTTGGAGTTGCTGGGTTTGGGGTTGTTGGGTTTGTGTTTGTGTTTGTGTTGTGGCTAATTTTGGTTCTTTCTTCCCAGAGGAGTTTCACACTGGTGGTAGTGGTGGTGCCACCATGAGTGCTTGAAGATAGTGGAAAATAGAGAAAAATAATATTAAATAAATGAATTATTTATTGGAGTAGATATATTATTTTATTGTGTTGTTTATATTATTTTATTGTGCTGAAAGCTAAAATAAAACCACTGATGTTGGTTCTTTCTTTCCAAAGGAGTTTCACACTGGTGGTGGTGGTGGTGGTGCCACCATGAGTGTTTGAAGATAGTGAAAAATAGGGAAAAATAATAAGAAATAATGAATTATTTATTAGAGTAGATATTTTATTTTATTGTGTTGTTTATATTATTTTATTATGATAAAAGCTAAAACAAAACCACTGATGTTGTAAAGTGAGAAGGTAAAATAGATAAAATAGCTTTTTGTGGAGTCATATTGCTAAATTTATGGCTCCACCAATATGGATGCTCTAACCTACAAAATTACATTAGGAGACAACTTGCAAAAATAACACACAACAACTAATCTATATAATAATAATAATAATAATAATAATAGGTAAAGTTAAGAGAAAATCCAATTAAATTTCAAATTAGAATTCAATTAGAGTCTAATTTTGCACCACATGTCCCATCTAATCTAAATTTTTAAATTTTTATGCCAAGTGAGTTAATTCAATGTAAAAATTAGATTTCAATTAGAGCTTAATTTTGTGACATGTGTCCCATCTAATCTAAGTTTTTAATTTTTGTACCAAATGAGTTAATTTAGTGTAAAAAACGAGAAGTCTAACATATGTAAACCATACAAAACATAATTTTTGAATGATTTTATATTTATGAGCCTTTTTTTTTTGTAGAACTAAAAGCAATTCAAGTTTATAAGTCATCTATAATAATAATAATAATAATAATAATAATAATAATAATAGGTGAAGTTAAGAGAAACTCAAATTAGAATTCTAAATTAAAGTTCCAATTTTGCACCATATGTCTTAAATTATTTATTCTTAAAGAGTTTTATTTCTTAATTTTAGAATCAAATGTGGGACCATATCATAAATATTCATCCAAGTGAGTTATTAAGTATTAAAACCAAAAGAGTCTAAAATAAATGAATCTAAAAAAAAAAAAAGTGCTTCATAATAATAAAAAAAAATATATGGACAATTTACATTTTATACCTAATAGTATCCTTACAAAATTTTTTAAAGAGTTAATAAAATATAAAAATGACTATCAATAGTATTTAAATTATATATATAGGAAATATATTATGTATCTTATTATATATCTTTAAGTGTATCCATACATATGCATGGCCTTACAAGTTAGTGAATAATAAATACTAGGATCAAGGGAAGAGAGAGTGAGAGAGAAGATTCTCTACAAAGCACCATGAGTGAGGCGACAGTTAGGTCAAGAGAAGAAGATGATGTTTTGCAACGAAGTACAAAGAATGAAAGTCATCGTGACCTTGTAGGTCATGAACTCCTATGTTCCAACTTAGATGTGGAGGGTAGATCTTATAGAGATAAGCTCGTTGGAGTGTGCCCAGGAGCTTTGGAAAAGGCTTTTGACATTGAAAGCACTATAGAGATGGAAGCGATGACTAACGATAGGGTTGATGAAGACTGTCCAGGCGAGGCAACGGTTCGACTTACTAGCAACAGGAAAGGCAAAATCCAAGTTGCTTGGAAGGATGCACTTATAGTGAAAGTGTTCGGGAAAATTGTAGGCTATCATCTTGTTAGCTTAAGGAAGCCGGTGAGTAAATTGGAGTGCATCGACCTCGGCAATGACTTCTTCCTCATCAAATTTTCCATCATGGAAGACTAAGCAAGAGTTCTTAAAGATGGATCGTGGTTTGTCGGAGGCCACTACCTCTCTATCATATGCTGGGAACCGAACTTCATGGCAACAACAGCCAACCTTTCGATTGTAGTGGTGTGGATTAGGCTCCCAGGACTACCCATTGAATACCATGAGCCATCTGTGTTGAGGGATATCGGTTTGGCCATAGGTCCAGTGCTCAGGATTGACACCCAAACTGCCACGGAAAGTGAGAGGGCGCTTCGCCAGACTTTATGTCCAAGTAAATTTTGATAAACCCATTATCAAACTTGTCAAGATAGGTGGTATCTGTTAACCAGTGCAGTACGAAGGTATTAATGTTATTTGCTTCGTATGCGGCCGAGTAGGCCATCGAACTGAAGGTTGTCCATATAGTACATGGAAGCCGGAGTTGGAGGAGACGACGAATGATGAAGCAGAGGTAGCAAGCAGTCAAAGAGCGGGAAAGGAGCATGAGGAATCTGACAGGGGGGACTTTAGGCCCTGGATCCTGGTTACACATAGCCCAAGCCAACCCAGTCATGCTTCAAGCCCATCAACAGGCCCTGTTGCGCTAGGTCTAAGGTTAAACAAGGAAAAGCACACTTTAAGTGATTTGACAAGAGATAATGGGATGAGTGCAGATCACACTAAGGGTCCGTTTGGATACCGCTGAAAACTGAAACTGAAAAATACTGTAGCAAAATAATTTTTAAATGTGTGAATAGTACCGTGGGACCCATTTTTAAAGAAAAAGTTGCTGAAAAGTGAAATTTGTGGGTCCGTGAACAGTACACAATGTGCACTGATTGGCTGAAAAAAGTTTGAAAAGTCAAAATTTGCGGTTACTGTTCATTGAACAGTACATGAACAGTAATAGCAAATCTAAAAAACACGTGGAAAAAAAAAAAAAAAAAGCTGAAAAACGCAAACACGCTGGTTTTCAGCGCAATCCAAACGCAGGCTAAGAGCAATCCAAGCCTTGAAAAGTCCACAACTAAGCAAAAAGCTCAGAAGGGAAAAGTTCCCAGCCGTAGACAGCAAATTAACCATAGCCAAAAAAATTCTTTTGAATGGCGAATTGTTAACTCCAAGCCGTTTGGGTCAAGTCCACCTCTTAAGAGTGGCTTAGAAAGGATGGACTTCTCTAGTCTAGCAATGGATTTCAAAGGATTTCAAGCTGTATGCTCTATGGGAATAGTCCCAAGGCTGAATGACCCCACCATTAATTCTAATGCTAAAGGCTGAACGGAAGGTACGCAGCTTGAAGGATCGGAGATTTCATTTGAACCCACATTGGAGATGGGATGCATTGATGAAATGATGCAAACACACCACCTTCAGGCAACAGGTAGAAGACCTCTGGCAGAAATCTCAAACTGTCTTGTATCAGAGGAAATTCACTCGAGTAATTGTTTGGATAAGGATGCCCCGAAAATAGCTAGCGTGGAGCTAAAAAGGATTGATCCTACCCTTCGGTCTAGAAGAGCAGTGCATGGAGATGAAGATGAACATTAGACGGGAGATGGGGATCCCATTGAGGTGGATATGCAAATCGAACAGGGAGGTGACCTTCTCCAACCTTCCATTTAATTTTCTAGCATCTAAATTTTGCCTTTAATAATGAATTTGTTGATATGGAATTGTCAAGGTGCACTAAGCCCCACCTTTTGTAGTAATGTTAGTGAATTGGTCTGTGTACATTCCCCTGCTACCATGATTGTCATTGAGACTAAAGTTAGTGGTGATAGAGCTAAAAGAATTGCTGACAGGCTCCCTCTGGATGGGGCAATTTTTGCAAATTCATTTGGTTTTTCTGTGTATGGCAACCCAAGATTTGCTGAAAGACACCTTTTGTGGGATAATCTTAAAATAGTAGTTGGGCTCCATTCCATGCCGTGGGTTATAGCAGGAGATTTTAATGAAGTCTTGATGGGGGAGGATAAGTTTGGAGGCAAACCAGTCAGTTTAGGCAAAGCACTGCTTTTTAAGGAATGCTTGGACACTTGTAAAATGGTTGATATCGGATTCTCTGGTCCCAGATACACCTGGTCCAATCATAAGCCATTAGCACACTTGGTCCAAGAGCGAATCAATAGGGTGTTTTTCAATGCTGAGTGGAATGGCCTTCACCCTGAAGCTGTAGTTCTCCACTTAGAAAAAACCCACTTGGATCATGGGGATTCTAGCATTTTGCCCTTATTTTTTAAAAAATTTAGCAATATGTCCCTGTTTTGAAACTATTTTGGTTTATGTCCCTATTTTGAAACTCGATTTTATTAAAATCGAGTTTCAATCTAAAACTCGATTGGTTTAAAATCGAGTTATACCAAATGAAACTTAAAAAAATAAATAAATAAATTGCATGGAACTCGAGTTCATGGAGCTCGAGTTTCATACCTATAATTGCATTCAGGGAGTTCTATAGTGGCGTTTTAAATGGAACTCAAGCTCCATGAACTCGAGTTCCATGCAAGTTTTTTTGTTTTGTTTTGTTTTTTTTTTTTTTTTTTTTTTTTTTTTTTAAGTTTGATCGCCCTATACCTATAGTTGCGTTCAAGGAGTCCTATAGTGGCTTTTTAAATGGAACTTGAGTTCCATGCAAGTTTTTTTTTAATCGTCCCATACTCGATTTTCTACAAATTGAGTTTTACATTGAAACTCGATTTTGAGAAAATCGAGTTTCAAAACAGGGACATAGACCTAAATAGTTTCAAAACAAAGACATATTGCCCTTTTAAAAAACAAGGGCAAAATGCTAGAATCCCCCTTGGATCACTGCCCAATTAAGTTGTGCCTTGATAATAATAGGAACTTTCATCCTCCTAGGCCTTTCCGATTCCAACCTATATGGCATTTCCACCTCTCCTTTTCGGGGGTTGTGAGAGATGCGTGGTCAAATTCTCCTTCTCTAAATCAAGATCTGTCTACTTTCTCTGATAAGACGAATACCTGGAATAGGATAGTTTTTGGAAATCTTTTCCACAGGAAAAGGAGAATATCGACTAGACTCAAGGGAATACAAGAGAGTCTATCAATTCGACCAAACGATTTTTTGGTGGAGCTGGATAGAAAACTGAGATTAGAATATGCTGAAGTGGTTAGGTTGGGGGAAGAGTTTTGGGCAATGAAGGCTCAGATCCTTTGGCTGGTAAAGGGTGATTGGAACACTGCCTTTTACCATACCTCAGCCCTTGTTCGTAGAAGAAGGAATCGCATTTTGTGCATGAAAGATAGAGTAGGAAGTTGGTTGAGTGGAGATAAAAAGATTGCGGAATACATTAGAAAGGGCTTCATGGAGCTTTTTAAATCAGATCACTGCTCTGCCTCCTTAGCAGATTGGTACTCCTATCTTAATGAGGAGGAAGCTGCCTCCATTGATAATATGGGGACTGATAAGGAGATATCAGCCGAGTTATGGGGTTTGAAACCTTTTAAGGCCTCTAGTCTGGATGGCCTTCACGTAGGTTTTTTCCAATGGTTCTGGCTTGTTATGGGGGAATCTGTGAAAAATGATGTGAAGTCTATTTTTAGCTCTAGGACTATGTCGGAATACTTGAATAAAACTCTCATCACGTTGATTCCCAAGTGTAAGAATCCCAAATCTTTGAACAACTACTGACCTATCAGCTTGTGTAACATTGTTTATAAGTTGGTGACGAAGATAATTGTTGCTCGCATCCGGCCTTTTTTGTTGAAACTTGTCTCTCCTTTTCAGTCAGCATTTGTTCCAGGGAGGAAGGGTATGGATAATGTGATAATTGTCCAAGAAATCATCCATACAATGGCTAGGAAGAAAGTAAAGGGAGGGGTGATGGAAATTAAGTTGGATTTGGAAAAGGCCTATGACCGCCTGGAGTGGAGTTTCATTGGAGACACTTTAAAGCTTTTCAGAATCCCCAATAATTTGATTTCTCTAATTATGAGCTGCATATCTTCCTCGGCAATCTCTGTTTTATTTAATGGGGGTGCTTTAGAAGCTTTTCTCCCTTCATGAGGAATCTAACAAGGAGATCCCTTGTCACCTTACCTCTTCATCCTTTGTATGGAGGTGTTAGGGGCTTTAATTGAAGATAAATGCAAAGAGAAGCTTTGGAATCCCGTCAAATCTTCGCAAAGTGGTCCGACATTTTTGCACTTATTTTTCGCAGATGACCTAATGCTTTTTGCAAAGGCAAACCGAAAAAATTGCACTGCAATCAGGGATGTGCTAGATACTTTTGTTCTCTTTTAGGGCAAAAAACCAATAAAGAGAAGTCTCGGGTCTATTTTTTTCCTAATGTGGATCAGAATTCTAGAGAAGAGCTTAGTGAAGTGTTGGGTTTTAGATCCACCCCTTCCCTTGGGAAGTATTTGGGGTTTCCCATTAAGCATAAGGGTGCACCGCAAGATTTTGGGTTCATTATTAATCAAATCCAAAGTAAGTTAGCAGGTTGGAAGGCAAACTTGTTATCTTTTGCAGGGAGAATTGTGCTGACCCAATCGGTGACTTCCACCATACCCAACTATACTATCCAGTGCATGGCTCTTCCCCCCAAAATCCTTAAAGGTGTTGACAAGGTGAATAGAAATTTTATATGGGGTTCATCGGATAGTAAGAAGAAACTTCATCTTATTGGATGGAACAAAGTCACGAGGGATAAGGAGGAAGGAGGTTTAGGCATTCAAGCAATGAAGCCGAAGAATACTGCCCTATTAGCTAAGTTGAATTGGAGGTCTAAAACTGAGAAAGCAACATTATGGGTTCGAGTACTTTCCCATAAGTACCGTGGGCAGAGGAGAAGATCCCCAAACTTACTTAACGTTATCTCTTGCTCACCCACTTGGACTGGCATTAAGATGGGTGAAGACACTATTAATAAGGGTGCCAAGTGGGTTGCTGGAAGTAATAGTGGCCTTTCTCTTTGGTTTGATAAATGGATGGACACTGGTACTCTCAAAAGCTGCATTTTTGGTCCGCTAAATGGAGGTGAAGAGGATATCAAATTAAAGGATGTGACAGGCTTCTTTGGCTAGAAATGGGAGGAGTTGTCTTTTTTCTTCCCAAATAGATTATGATAGATATTAAAGCCACCCCAATGCCTTATTCCAATCAAAGAGAGGACAAGGCTGTCGTGGGGTCCATCCCCCAGTGGAGAATTCAAGCTCAAAGATGCTTATCGTATAACGAATACTAATAATCCAAAGCATATGAATTGGCCTTACAGTGAGGAGTGGGTTTGGAATATTTCTGCCATTCCGAAAATAAAGTGCTTCCCTTGGCAATGCAGTCATCATAGCATCCCGGTTCGTGTGATCCTCGCCGAAAGAGGTATGAACATCACTCCACTGTGTCCTGTATGTAACGCAGCCCCTGAAAAAATTATTCATGCTCTTAAAGATTGTCCTAAGGCCCAACTCTTCTGGAATTCCTTCTCTCCCCCTTGCTCTGCCGCTTCTTTTTCCGGTACTCACCTTATGGTGTGGCTGAGAATTAATTGTAAGTCGATGAGGCAGTGGCGTGGTTCTAAGTTAGATTGGTCTATTATTTTCCCCATTGCGGTCTGGATACTTTGCTTAAACCAGAATAATATAGTTTTTGGCAAATCTTCCACTCAGAAAGATTTAGAGGCCGAGACCCTAGAAAAAACTGCTAAGATGGCGTATCTGGGGATTTCCGAGAAGCACATGAAAGCTAGAACAAAAATCTAGGTTAGGTGGCTGCCCCCTCCAATCAATTGGTTGAAGTTAAACTCGGATGGTTCATCCATGGAAAACCTTGGTCTGGCTGGAGGAGGTGGGCTGATCCGTAATGAATTTGGGGAATAGGTGAAAGGCTATGCAAGAGCTATTGGCTGTGCTTCCAGCGTTGCAGCGGAGCTGTGGGCATTAAGAGATGGCATCCGGCTCTGTATCTCCCTTAAAATCCCAGCGCTTGTGGTTGAGCTCGATGCGAAATTGGTGATTGATCTTTTAATGGTCAGTTAGTTCTATTAATGCAAATCCTTTTCACCAAAAATAAATAAATAAATACTAGGATCTCTTCTATTGTTCCCCCCACCCCCCTTATATTACACGGGTAACCCAATACCAAGCACCAATGAGTATTTGTCTTAAAAAAAAAAAAAAAATACCAACTAGTATTAATTTGTGAGGGAAAAAAAATAATTGTTAAACAACCAACCCACGAACAAGGCTGCTGGCTTGGACTTTATATATAGAACTAGTTGTTAACCCGTGTGATGCATGGGAAAGCTATTGTGTATGATATAAACTTATTCTTTTTCTCTTCCTCTTTGATTGTACATTAGAATTCCAGTCTTATAGTTTCCTATCTTTGATATGAAACATTAAATTACGTAATGAAAAATAGAAATCAAACTTAAGTTTAAAATAAAATGAAGAATTAAAATCTTTAACATCCTCAATTATCCATAAAATGTATGAAACACAAATTTAAAGAACTACTTAATCAATATTTCAAATAAATTGAAAAAAAAAAAAACTTTAAAAAGTGTATTTTGTATCTTCTTCCTTTGTTGCTTTGTAATAATCACTGAATATGTCCTTTTGTTTTCCTTGAGTACAAATGTTGGTGTGAGTTGCACATTGCTTTGAACATCAACTTTTTGAAACTTTGTAGAATCATCACCTTGTTCACTTGATAAGTTGCTACTACATTCATTTGAAGTATCATTGATGTAAGCATGACAATAAAACAGGTTGATAAATGTATTACAACATAAACAAATTAAAAATCTAATTTATAATTTTGCTATATTAAAAAATACGTACTTCTAACATTTTATCAAGCTAAATTGCTTTGTCAATATTTTCAAAAGATTCAAAATCTTTCTTGACGATGTAGAATTCCCATCCATACTTAAGATTATAATCATTTAGTTGTATTTGGAAAACAAATTCTATTCCATTCAGATTTTCTATTTGCACAGGAAGGACGACTTCTTGGGCACCTAACAAAAGTAATATTTTTCAGTACACTCAAGTAAAACTTGGACAAAGATGTTCTATTGAAACATGGCAATAAACGGGAGTTCTACTGATCCATGTTTCCTATGGATGTCTCATAATGAGGTATGTACAAACTTTTTTGTTGATTGGAAGTAAACTTAATGATGAATGCTAACTATTTTGAAGGATAAAATGTTATACATAATGGTCGGAAGCAAAACTGATTTAGTGATTGTGAAAATTTCGTAGATATTTGACAAATTCACCAATAAATTATAAATCATTCCTTGGAAGTTGACTGTATTAGCAGCATGTGTGCTCAGTCCTTTGCTGCAACAATATTTAAAGAGAAGGCCATAATATTTGATTGAAAAGTTCCATCTTTTTTCAATAGTTTTGATAGAGATTCATAGACCCAATAATGAAACCCTTTTTGGACAACCTTCAAGAAGGTTTTGTGATGGCCAACTATCATATATTTTATACATAAGTAGGCTAGAAAAAAAAAAAATAGAGGAAAGTAGCAAACCTTGGTGGTGGCGTTAATAAAAGGCAAAGATTGAGGGGGCGGACTATAACGTGCGATTGAGAGAGAATGAGCAACGATCAATCTGACAATCTATATGAATTTCAAGCAATATATTTATTCAGCAATCTAGCCATAGGAATCCAATTTTCAGCCAACATTCAAGAAACATTAATAGAAGAAACCATTATGTTCAAAACTCTAATCATTAAAAAATCAAACCTACTTATCAATATCCCTTAAACTTTCAAATTGATAACCTTAGAGACCATTATGATTCAATTAATCTCCTTTCTACTATATAAACCTATCTCACCATCAATACCAATCTCAATTTCTAACATATGAATCATAAAAAATTCAAACCCATAGCTCAGTTTCCACTAAAAATATTCAAATTGATTAAAGCTTTTCTTTCATGAGACAACTAATGATAACCAAAACAACAATAAATGAAATTTTCTGGTAGTTAGAAGAACCAACAACAAACAGGCAAAAAACTTTCAAAGTTTCAATTTCATACTCTTATTCAAAAGAATTATAAGAATTGCAGCAGTAACATAATTGCTTTGACTCTAATTATCTCTCTGCAATAGATTCTTCCACAATCTAAGAAGCTTCGATTTATATTTTATGCAAAGAAGTGACTCTTTGCACAAACTGCTGGGGACCAGCAGTTTCAATTGACTGCCAGTGCCATATCAAACTAAAGTAGAATGGTCAATAATTGAAGACATTTTGGTTCTAGAAAGAAATAAATTTCCTACAATTTTATTTTGATAAGTGAGTTGAACATGTGGAGCTAAGGTCAAAATGAAGATCTGTCTAGTTGTTTAGTCTCTAATAACTCATGATCTTTGAAAGAATTTATTTTTAGTTTTTGGAGGAGGAGGGGTGCATTCTACATGGTATTCATGTTAAACAAAACATTAATCTATAAGAAAAATAATTTTAAGAATTGTTTACAGGAAAATAAAATTTATGCAAACAGCCTAAACATTTAGAAAATCTAAAGATCAAACATTACAGCCCAACTTACTTGTCACCAATAAATTTTGTCTGAGTGAAGTAGCCAAGAGAGAGCACCTCCATAAGATTATGTTGCTTATCAAGACCCTGTTGCCCAGCGAAATGCATAAGCTGTGGCTGTCTAGAGTATTTCCCCTGTGTGCATTTAAGACAATGTTAGTGGAATCTTCAATAGATTAAGGTCGCTTCATAGCTTCCTTACCTATATAAAGTTATCCATATATTTAAAACTATTTTTATGCTTACGTGAGTCCTGAAAGGTTATACTCCAATTGATGGCCCTTAAAACCTGAAAATTTGCGAAGCAGTCATAATTATTTATTGCATACAATGACCAGCCAAATCAAACTTAATGCAAACAAATCAATGATATGTATATAAGTGATTTAGAGAATTTTTGGAAAACCTCTGACATCCGAGCTTCTATCCTCTCAATTTGAGATCCAAACTTGTTCCTGTAATACTCTTTCTTATTGATGCTTTCTTTTGGGGCAGAAGTCATAAGTTGAAATGCATGCCATCTAATCTACAAATGTAGTTGATAAAAGATAAGAGTGGGAACACACACACACACACAGAGCAAACCTCAAAGTCATAATGATCCTTAGATGCAGCTATAGCTTTGTCAATATTTTTTTTTGCCCACAAAGCACCATGGACACACAGTGTCTAAACTGATATCTATTTTTATAAGCTTTTTCTGAGTGTTGTTTCCAATTGACTCGGACGCAGACATGATGCCTTTGTATCTGCAAGTTTTTTGAAATATATTGATTAAGTTTTGAATGCAGTGAAGTACAGTGGTTTTACTTCTTCACATGTTATAACTCAAGATAACATTTTCTACCAAAGAATTATTAACTTAACAAATTACAAACACATGTACTCTTGAATCGGAACCCCTAGATCAAAATGAAGCCAGATGCATAACCCATGACTACTTGAAAAGCTATATTATTCAAAATTAATAAAATTTTCTGTAATGACATTTGTGGCTTTATTAGAATAATCATTATTGATCTCCATCACATGAAATAGTATCTACATAGGGACAGAGCATAAGCACTGCCACTCAAGTAAGCAATGCCTCCCCCATGTCACCTAAGCTGTCAACAGCAAAACTTGTCTGTCTCAGCTTGATTGCATCCATCAAGTAATACAAACCAAATTGATGTAAAATAATTACTCTTTTTGTATCTTTTTTGTGCTACACACAGTACAAAATTCACACATAAAAGTCAACCTGATGAAGAATCAGATATGTTGTTTACTACTAAAAAGGAAGACTTCCCACTAGTTGATGAGAAAGATCAACTCAGAGAGCAACAAATCAGAGGGTATACATGATGTGAAAATTGATCTTGTGCATCTACTATCAATTAACCTTCCATGATGCTTGAAGTGACAAAGCTTAATTATGTGATAAGCAAGAATTATTCCAAACCCAAAGACTCATTTAAACTACAATTCAATTAAATCTAGAATACAAAATAGAAACAGGAATACCCCTAACATCAGCATAAATTTCAAAATCAAAACTGAATTCAGACATTGGCAGCTATACATGAACTCAGATAAGAATTCACAAAATTAAATCCAAAACAACTGAATTGAAAATCCCTACCTACAAAACAGAAAGAATCCAGATAATAAATTGACTGTCCTTGTCTTGTAGTTGTATTATCAAATAACCCAAATAACAAAATGCCAAATCCCTACCTACAAAACAGTAAGAATTCAGTTTTTAGCCAACATTCAAGAAAAATTAATAGAAGAGAAATAGTGCAGTGCAGAAAGTTTGAAACAGTGCAGTGTAATACAGATTTTTATGAAATTCATGGAATCAATTAGCTGACTAACCACCAGGGCTTGTTGAACCACTAAGCTCTCCTTAGCAATGGGTTTAAATTATGACCATGATACCCTGAAGCCTTCACATATATATAAAAAAGACAGTTTTATTTATGATCCCAATTAAGCTCTTTAAGATACATGATGCACAAATTATTCTGGATAGTGACAATAATAAGTACTCTCTAATACAATTATTTACATAAAAAGAATAGGTTCCAAAAATAATCACCATAATCTATTAAACAATAAAATTTCAATATAATCTTTGGAAAATCTCTGTTTGTGATTTGCACTGAGTCATAATAAAAAGGCTGACCTTATAAATGGTGCACATCGTTTTCAAGAGAGAGAGAGAGAGAGAGATAGATTACTCCATAAAAGAAAATTCTATAAATTATATCCAATTTTATATCTAACTTGGAAAAGTTATGGATCCCAATATGACTATGTGCTACACTACAGGGATAGCATTCCCCCTGCCTAATGAAGTAGTCTTAGGCACACAAGCAGCTAGGGTAGCATAGCATCCTCAACATATAAAATTTAGATTGTGTTGCAACACACAATCTGAAAATGTAATGAATGTCTAACCTCAACGTACTCCACACTACTTTCATTAAAATGATCAGGTATGTTGTGTGATGAGAGCAAGCTGATAACTTCACCAGAACCAATGTACTCCACACCAATTTTGCTTAGTTTCCACTAAACAAATTCAAACCAATAGCTCAGTTTCCCCCCCAAAAAAAAAAAAAATCAAATTGATTATCACCATTTTAATATCTATTTAAAATGTTGAAGATGTGACTCACTTCAAAAAATATTATCGTCAAAAGTCAAATATTTATTTGATAAGCAAGAACTTTTACTGAAACACATTACTATTAGTTACAGAGTTCCAAACCCAAAGACTATATAAGTGTGTGCACAAACTCAATTACATATGCAAAGAAAAACACAGCTAAAACTACAATTCAATCAACTCTAGAATACAAAACAGACTTATCAGTTTAAATTTCAAAATCACAAAATTATCCAACACATAATTGGGGTAAAAAATCTCATAAAGGTTGGGATTTCTTCTTTAATTTTCCTGCTCAAGATATGGATTTATACAGTAGCACGTACTTGCAGTAGAAAGAACATTAAGGAAACATTTATTAGAAAAAAATTAACAGCAAAGCTATAGTTCATTCCACAATTGATAAATTATCTACCAAAACCTATAAAGTAATCCACAATTGACAAATTAATTAACAAAGCAAAACTCACAATTCACCAATGTATCTAAAAAGACCCTTCACAACTGATTGAGCTTCCATTTACTTGTGCTTCACTGTTTTTCTCTCCTCAACACCTAAATAGAAGCTTAATTAAAATTTTGAGAATATAATCCAACATACAAAACCCAAAAATATCCCTAAAAAATCACAAACTTGGTCATCCATAAAAAATAAAAACAAATCTGGGTATCCATAAACTTGGTCATCAAAAACACGAAATTTAAACTCTAATCAACAACTAATCTATCCAAACCTACTGTATCTGAAATTTCAACTAAAAATTTTCTCAAATTTGAATCACACACACAGACCAAAATTCAACAAAATCAATCAGAAAAATCAACTGGTACATACAATTCAAAAGAAACCAATACTGAAAAAACCCATTCTCGCCTTCTTTCCATTTGTAATTAAAACCAATAACCCCAATGCCTAAATTAAAGACCATCAACCTAATAAGACACTTAGCCCAAAATAACAAAACTTGAATCATATTTAACACCAATTTTTCTTGTCTAAAAATACCTGCACTGTAGCGGTTTTGGCGGTATATGGGTGAAGGCTAGGCTGAGGGTGGGGTGATGGTTTGACATGGTGGCAACCCTCAGATCTCTTTCTCTCTCTACCATTGACGGAAAAAGAACTGAACAGTTTTTGGTTTTAAGAAAGAAAGAGAGAATGGTTGAACTTGTCAAAAGAGAAGGAAAAGCAGAATCGAAAGGGAAGAGAGAGCATCTGAAATTTGAATGCATAAGGTTTGAAAGAGAGGAGTCGGGTTAAGCTAGGTTTTGTTTTGTTTTTGTTTTTTTTTTTAAAAGATAAGTATTTGGGTTTTTTTTTTTTTTTTTTTTTTTTTTTTTTTTTTTTTTTTTAGTGAAAAGAGTTTTTAATTTTAATGTTTTAAATATTGTGCTGATATGGAAAATTGTGGGAGTTTCAGAGACTTTAGTTTTATATATATAATAACTAGTCGCCAACCCATGCGATACACGGATAAGCTATTAAATATGAGAAATTAAAAATACGCTTTTCTCATCATAAATAATGTAATAAATACAATTAGAGAAAGATTACTAAATCTTTGATTTCATTAAAAATAACATTTTGTAAATTATCTTCAGGCTTGGAAATGCTCTCAAAATGTTGAAGAACATAATATTCACTTCAATGACATGTTAACCCTTTTAAAGTGATGTAAAATTCTCAATATACTAAATTTGCTCAATAGAGGATCACCAAATAGGAATGACACATAATTCTTGAAATTAAGTCATATATAAACCTGTGTCTAAAAATGAACAACAATTTCATATCAAAAAGTACAATATATCCACACTACAATAAGTACAAAGGAAATTGATCATGCAAGAATACATATTTTGCATCAAGTTAGGCTCACCTTCCACTTAAAATTGAAACTTAACACAAATTTTGGTATCAAGATTCTCTGAATGTCATAAAGACCAATACCAAACTAAATAGATGGATTGTAGAGAACCAAATTCCAGGTACACAAGCTATCCTACAATTATATTATGACTATTTGATAATCCTATTAGATCTCTAATGCTCATAATCCTCTGTTTTATTACATATAAGTAAAACAAATAAATTTAACAAAATCTAACTTTTTGGTCATATGCTTGCATAAGCTTCAACTCATTCTCTAATCTCTCTATTAATTCATTTGTAGAAAATTTTTATGAAAAAACTTAATAAACTGATAGAGAACATTATACAAACATATAAAAACATAACCAACAATGGTTTTTATGAATTTAATTAAGAAAAAGTTATTGTTGAAAGTTGACAAAAGTACAGTTGTAAGTGAGGTTTTTAAAAAATGTACATAAGCAAATAATCTAATAAACTAAAAATCATTAACTACTAATTATTAAGATGGGATGAAGTTTGAAAAGGACAAATTTATTTGGAATCAAGTAATTTGTAAACACCGCATATATGAATGTGAAAAGAAAAAGAAGAAAGTACAAGTAGAAATCTATCTTGGGTTGCAACAATAATGGAAATGAGCAACCATAGGTATTGTATAAATTCAAACCATAAATATTGCAATATATACCTATAAATAGATATCAATAGTTATATAAATTGCATCATCAATGACATGTTTTTTCATGAGACATTTTTTTTTTCTAGGACTCCAAAACTCATAATAAAATATAGTCTAAAGGAATTAAGAATGTGGAAGACATGCATATAAAGGCCAAAAAGTATTCAAGACAATCTGTAAGGTTGAATTTTATCAACCATCTTGTTGGCTTTATTCCATGCCAAATTTGCTTGTATTTTAGCAATTAGTAACCTTGTATTTAGGTGGGAATCATGTAAAAGTAGTGAATGAGAGAGTGTGAAGAAATGCTCAAGATTGTGCAAGGATGCAGAGACTCGCAGCTGGAACTCGTGGGTGACTTGCAATTGGCAAGTCGCTAAAGCTGGCACACGTGTGAAGTATGCAGGGGAGCTGAAGAGTCATGCCAGCTGTTGCACTACTGGACAAAAGTCCCAGGCTGGCCAGGCCGTTAGCTCGTGGCTTGAACTCGCGACACATCCTAGTCATGAGGCCAAGTCGCCAGACCACCCTGTTTGGGAAAAACTGACTTTTCACATTCCTTCTCACCCTACTATATATAGACCCTGATACCCACGAAATGTAGAGAGCTTCTAGAGAGAATTTTGAGAGAGAAACCCTAGAGAAAAACAAGATTGATTCATCCACAATCTTCACATAGAGACTCTTCAAATTCCTCTACTCTCTTCCTCTCCATTGTCAAATCCTTGAGAGGTACATTACCAAAACCTTTTCTCACCATACCCATATCTGTGAGAAGGCCATTTGGTGTTTGGGAAGCAGTTAAGAAGGGACCAATTTCATATTGGTTGATGCTATGGTCAAGTAGCGGAATCCGGTAAGCTAAAGAAGAAATAGGTTCGGCATAACCTTGTTGGAGTAGGAGCTTGGATGGCTAAGGTACATTGGGTAGATTAGGCTTGGAGGGTCTTTTGCTGTTTATGTATCCCAACTACATTCTTTAGTGGATTATTTACAGCTTGGAGGGCGGCGGAGAGGTTTTACGCCGAGGGCTTCGGTTTCCTCTTCGATAACACATCGTGTGTTGTCCTTGTGTTTGCATCTCTCTTCCCTTAATTTTTTCCATTTAATTTCTGCTGTGGATGTGATTTTATTTGGTTTAGATTGTTTATCAATTCTGTATTAAGTTTATGTTCATATTCCGCACATTAATTGTTTGACATTAAGCTTGAATTGGTAACTTGTATATTGGGGGTCTAAACGTTCATAGTGTTTTATACACTTATTGAACTTTCACAATCAATGTATCAGCTCTACTGATTCTTTGACTCCACAAAATTAGAAAGAACAGGTTGAGAGAAAATTTCAATTGAATCCAATACCATTCAAAGCTAAACTTTACCCCTTGGGAGTTATTAGCTTTGCCAAGATGGACTGTTTATGGTAAAGAAATTGTACGCTCCACTTGGCAAAATTAATTCCCAGTTTCCTAACACTTGAAAAGGAAAATAAAAAAAATATTACAATCAACAACCACTATGTCGAAAGGAAAATAAATATATATTACAATCAACAACCATAATGTGTTCGTGTTCATCATTGTTCACTTGAGCTAATGAGCTAACCAGAATAATACACATAGACTTTAAATTGGCAGGTCTTAGCTTGCTAAGATAATGCTCAAACCTAATTTTTTTAAAGGATATGCATGCATTGTATCAATTAAACATAAAAATGATATAATATCATCTTTTATCTCCATTGGTCTGTACCTTTATGATGTATACAAAGTACAGATATGTTCAACTTTTATAGCCAAATGGGATAATAGGAAAAAAAGAAGAAGCTTGTTGCTAGATATTAGACTTTCATAACAAAACAACAATATAATTGTATGGTTCGATATCAATGGATTGAAATTATATTTAAGCTCATTGGTGGGCTAGCAAACATAAAGTAAAATAAAGAAAACCAAAGTGAATCTGAATATGAAATGGCAATCCTGTGCTCCATGAAATCCAACCTTCTGCATAGCAACATAGGCTAGGTAGCAAAGGCCTTGCAATAGCACTAATCTTGGTTTTACTGATTGGCCTGCAATTCTACCAACCTATAAAAACAATTATGATACAAAAATTCACAATCCAAATCCAATACCAAGGAATATTCATTCAAGAACTTCTTTTGATATTTTTTATGAAAAAATATGAGAAACTTACCTTAATAGAGAAATGAAGAGCTCCATTAACATTTTCTGGTACATGCTTATGTAAATCTGCAACAATAGTATAGTACTCAAACTTTAAAATTAGAATTCAGTTATTTATTAATTTAAGATATAGATATGTGGCTAAGTTTAAAATTATTCACTTTCAAAATTTAATTGATCTAATGCACATGGCTGAGTCTAAAATTATTCACTTCCAAAATTTAATTGATCTAATGCCCTCACATAAATTAAATCCCAACCTGCTTGAATTGGTATTAAGTTTGTCTGGTTGTGGAAGTACTTTGGAAGCTTTATATCAAACATATGGTGTGCGTCTATGAAAAGTGAAACTATTTTGCTTCTAGGAAAGTTAACTAAACCTGGGTTAGAGGAGAAAGATGAAGAATAAGAATAGAGAATTTATCGGTTACGAAATCAGAGAAAGAAATCACATTAAAAAAAAAATTAATTTAACAAATTCTTAGGTGCAGATTAGACTCTTATAATCTAAACTGAAACCAACAATACTCGAATTAAAAGCAATTCAAACATTAACACTTTACAGATATCTGATGCGTTTCAAACTAATATGTATTTAATTGTAGAGAGAGAAAAGAGTCCTAATCCCTAAATTTGATATACCACCAATTTCCGGCTTAAGCCAAAAAATCCAATTTATATATATTCAATACATACAACAAAAGAATTGGGGATATAACCTTATTGCAACCGATGAACACCACTGTTAGTCCAGCAAATCCATCTCAAAGAGCTACTTAATGGTCATCGCAATCTTCTTCGACACACTCATTCCATATGTTGCCTCTCCATCAGACTGGGGATATATCTATAACTTGGGTGATTGCAGTTGTTGAGTTGTGCTAGAGAAGGTGGAGCTGTTGAGTTGTGGGAGAGAAGGATTGATGGTGGTTCTAGGTTGTGGAGAGAAAATTGAGAGTGAAGATGGGCAAAGAATCGGGTTTAAGAGAGGAGCAATTTTTTTTTTTTTTTGTATATTGGGTTTTATGTATTATTGGGTTTCAGAGAAAAAAAAAATAGAATTTTTGTTTTTTTTTTTTTAAATAATGTTGATGTGGAAAATTGTTGTGCTAGCAAAAGCTTCGGTTTTATATATATACTAGTCACTAACCTGCACTATGCGCGGAAAGTTTTTACATAAATGTGAAATGTATATAACATATGCAAAATAATCTTGATTTATTTTTCTTCTTCTATTGAATGCATTTTTCATTTGTAGTTTAAGATGTTACTTTAAGTCTAAAAATATTCCAATCAAATAATGGTGTCTTTTGCTAATCCAAAATAAAATTAATTTTGCCAAATTCAACATTAGCTTCTATTTGGCAAATCCCAATCGTTGAGCAAAAGAAAATTGCCAAAATCCCATTTCTTAATTCCTTAACCTTCTTGAACTTCCACACTAACCAAGCAAAGAGGAAAAAAAATAGAAATCTGTTATTTAGGAGTATGGACCATCTAACCAAATTAAGTGCAATTTTAAAAAATAATTGACTTAAATTTTGAATAACACCCCATCAACCAAACAAAGAAAAAAGAGCAGAGTAATAATATTATTATTTAAAAGAGTTGAAAGAAAGGCATGTGAAATTTGAGATCTCATTTTTTTTTTTTTTGATTAAAAAAGAAAAGAAAAAAGGAATACATGAGACTCCAATCTAAATGGGAAAAAAATCAGCAATATAAAAATACATTCACTCTGCTAATTCAAAAACTTTCATCCAACCAAATCAAGACATCTATTCCTCAATTTTCATACACTGCCAAGTCTACCTTAGGCTTGAACTCAAAATGATTTAATTTGATTGAGTGTTGCATAGAATTAAAATTGTTTGTCTCAATATGCAGTAGCACTTAATTGATGCAACCTTAATGCAGCAGTAGCTCTTGAACAATGCAGTCCAGTATGAAATACTTGTTACCAAGTAATATTCCCTCTTGGCCTCCCCTGCTTGACGTTCTGTTTAGCCTCTTCTACAAGCTTCTCCCTAATGAGCTTTTTGTGTGCCAACAACACCAAACCCTACAAAAAAAAAGCAAACATTTTTATACAACAAATCCAAGATATCAATACCTTAAAAAAAAAAAAAAAAAAAAAACATATGGAGACCTTTTTTTGGATCTTAAATAACAAAATTTTAAAATACAACCCTAGGTCCATTCATTTACAACAAAAGTAGCAAAAGCTACAATGAACAATATGTCAAGCACAAATTATTCTCATATAGACACAAATCTTACGCTAACACATCACTCTGCACATCCCCATCATATTTTTTGCAAGCCCCATACACAACCTCCTTCACTCTTCAAAGCATAAGGAAGCATGTCATCAAAGTACATAAACTAATAAGGATGATACTACTTGAAATGAAGTTGTTTAAAGAAATCTATTTTAAATTAAATCATTAAAATAATAACAAATGATTGAAAAAGATAATGACTTTGTAAAAAAAATTCAAACTCAAACTTTTGCACTCACCAGGGGCCATCAAATCATTACGTTTTGGCTCAGCGTGTAATGCCTTTACTGAGCACTATCTTTGTGAAAAACTCAAACCATGAGTCGAAGGTTGAGGCCGATCCGATAATAGGCTAAATAAACCGCTTTGGGAACTTGATAACACCAAACAAATAAACAAAATCAATCTTTATCAGAACAATTAAACAACCAAAAAGAGGTATCAATTTCATTCAAATGAATAAACAATCTTTTGAAATTACAGTAAATGAAGAAGAATAAGTCTAAATCAAAACCTTAATTAAAACAAAATCTAACCCAATCACGTAATTAAAAACCAACTGATCAAAATACCAAAAACTAAATCCTTTTAAATCCCCAAATTTAAAATGGAATTTTACTTTTTAAGCCTCCGTATATTTGGATAAAGATTCAGTTTTTCAAACACGGAAAACTCATAGCTTGTCTAAAATGATCTTATGGGTAACATCTAATATAACAAAATAGTAACTAACTGACATTGACACCCAAAAATTTATAATACATCATTTAGAACCTTATTCAAAAGTTTTGAATTAAAATAACACAATTTAAAGAGATTAGTAAACCAAAGTGCTCCATAGTTTCACTCCCACTAACAAATATAGATAACAACACACATAAATATCTACATAGTTTCCAAAGGGTGGACTTGAAACAACTAAAAATAATCTAGCATACTAACAGAAATAGGGCCTTCAAAAAAGGTCAAGTCAGTGCACCCCATTTTGCATATAACTACACCCCGGTCAGGTAACAATGTCTAAGATATTAACCATCATTGTCATAAATATAAGTTATAAAACAGATTTTGCATCAACTATCTAACATATCATGATGGCAGACTCATTTCATTTTAGAACCATGTAATTTTTTTTTTTTGTATAGAAGCTTCCTAATCAAAAGCCAAACACATTCAAGATACGGGTGTTTTGTACAGACCAAAATTGGGTTCTTGGAGTACCAAATACATTTTTACGAATAAATTGATAAACTAAACATGGATCATCAAAACATTTTCCCCAAGAATCAGTAACACAATTAAAAGACAAAGGATTTACAACTATTTAATAAATACAACTATTGGTAAGTCAAAACCTACCAAAGGCATTTACCTTTGAGATCTTACTTTATCATCTTTTTCTGCAATAAGAAGTGCATCTTAATATATCTCACCCTAATGGAAGTATATTGGGTACCATAGTTGTGCTTATGTACAACATTATATAAGTCAAACAAAACTGCACAAATAGTCATGGAAGGAGGTGCCATGTAGATGTTGCCAAACACTGACCTGTTATGCAAAAGCTAAATTTGTGAGATACATACTGGCAAAAATGATTTCGTCAAAGTAACCTTGTGAAAGAGATACATTCTAAAACTTTTCTCTACATATAAATTTTGAGTTTCCATTTTAAAGAAATACATTCAACTGTTTTCTTATTTCAATTGACAACCCATGTACATAGTTACTCTTGTAGGCCTTTTGTCGAACACCTAACAAATATGGCCAAGAAATAGAACTTAGTTGATGTATAGGTGCTGAAACAAAAGAACTCGAAAAAGAAATTAGAATAATCTAATCTAGAAATTAAAAACTTATTGATAGAAAATTGATATACCACCAATTTCAGGCTTTAGCTAGAAAATCCAATTCATATTCAATACATAAAACAAAAGAATTGGGCATGAGGATAACCTTATTGCAACCCATGAACAGAGAGAGAATGGTCTGATACGGAGAAGGGGTTTGGCTGACCTGTATCTACGATTGGAGTGAATCACTTCAGAGGCGTTTTGGATGACGGAGAAGGGGAATGGGATCGGGTTTTGTTGGAGCTAATATGGGTTTCAGTTTTGGATGATGGAGAAGGGCTTTGGCCGTAGGGTCTGTTTTGGATGACGGAGAATGTTTTGGATGACGACGAAGGTTTGACCGTGAGGCGTGTATTGGATGACAGAGAAGTGGAACGGGGAAGGAGAAGGGGAACGAGAGAAATAGAAAATTAGAATTTAGTTTTTTGTATTATTGGGTTTTATGTATTATCTGGTTTTTTAAAAAAATAATTTTTTTTAAATAATTCTGACGTGGAAAATTGTGGAAGCTTTAAAAGCTTTGGTTATATATATATATATATATAGATTGGGTTTTATGTATTATCGGGTTTTTTTTTAAATTAAAATTTTTTTTAAAATAATGTTGACGTGGAAAATTATGGGAGTTTTAAAAGCTTCGATTTTATATATAACTAGTCGCTAACCCATGTGATGCATGGATTAGTTGAACAAAATTTTAAATTTTGTTTAAAGTTATGATCACTTGAAAAAATAAGTTACAATTTAAGAGGGAAATAAAATACTAACACCAATAATGTTAGGCATGCCATGCCTATTATCAATGACATCCTTTCTTTAATGAAAATTAAGGTCTCAATCATTTTTTAATATAATATAATCCCCCCCATTACTCAATTTGTTTGCAAAATCAGGGGTTTTTTCTTGCCATATAAAATGCAACCAAAAAACCCAAAAATAAGAAAATAAAAACTATAGAAGTTTTTACATAGAAAGCAGTAATTAATTACACTCAGAAATGACAATGATACTCAGAAGAAGAGTCATTAATCTAGAGCTATGTTTTGGAATTTTTTTTTTTTTTTTGAGAATTGGAAAAACTAATTTAGTGTTATAGGAAATAGTTATAATATTTTAACATGTAGAAAAAGAACAACAAAAAGGCATATCATATGAATAAATTGACTTCGTTAGAGAATGAAGACAAATAAATGCACTGGAGAGAACAGATTTCGGAATATATGTATGTAAAAAGAAGAAGAAGGAAGTACCGGTTGAAAGGTCATAGAGTTTTAATTGAGATAGAAGACAACCAATCTAGGAAGCATTGGAATGCACTTATGATTCCAACTTTTATTCTTGGCGAGAGAAAGACAAAATTTAAAGAACAAATTTATGAGGTTAACGCATAACCTAAGCTTGTTCATCAAGATTCAAGACCCAGCAACGTAAAAAATGGTATAAAAAATAGAATAAAAATGCAAAAAATGGTCATATATATGAAAAATATTTTTTAAAAAATAACAGTAATTTATAATTTTTAAATCACATTAATTCAAATGGTAAAGCAAAATTTATGACTACATAATAGAAAAAATATAGGAGAAAAATAGATTACCTCAAAAGAATAATGCATGACTATAGCAATTGAAATTTGTCAAGACAATTTCATATAGAACAAAGTTTAGTTACAAAATCAATTGTAGCCTTAGGCTACAAACTCACTCAATATCTTTTTATTGGAGGTGAATTTTGACAAATCCACCATTAGATTACATCTTCTTTTTATATCCTCCATGTTTGCAAAATTTCAAGAAAATTAAATATCAATAGCTATGTCATCAATAAATTTTTAAATAGCAAGTTTTTGTAATTTAAAATTATACATAAAATATAAGATTATATATTATATAGTAAATAATATCCGATTGACACAAAAATTGACATGTGTATTAAGAGCGTAAAGAATATGTAATTCAACAGTTAGCTTTTCAAAATATGCAATAATATTTATTTTATTGAGTGTGTTTGTAGCCTAAAGCTACAACCAAAGTTTAGCTACAAAATTGGTTATAACCTAAAGCTACAACCAATTTTGTAACTAAACTTTGTTCTTTCATATATTACAAAACATGAACTCAAAATTTAGATGTTAAAACTTCTAAAAAGCCAAAAGAAAGAGTAAAGATTCTTTCATTCCTAACCTTAAAAAGTGCAAAAGTTTAAAATATAACCATCTAACAAAAATTGAAATTATCAAATCTCAATATAATAGGTACAAAAATCTAAACAACATAATAAAAAATACCTTAATGTCAAATTCAATGAAATCTTGAGGCTACATTAAATGAGAGGATTGAACTCTCTTTGATGGTTTTCATTCTTGGGTCAGAGAATATCAGGTATCATCACTGTCATTAATAACGCCTATAGCAAAACAACCATGCCGAAACACAATAAGACCCAGAAATTAATATAATCGAACTGTAAAAAGGGGAGTTTCTAATTGAAATAGTGACCTTTTGTGATTCTTCGTCTTGTATCTAGGTCCATTGTCGCTCCTAGTAAAATCCATGAACGTCGTTCTTTGCTGCTTGTAGTCACATAACAGCCTCACATGATGTAGTTTTGAATTATATGAAAAAGAAGAGAAAAGTAAATGATAGAAATGGCTGCCTAACGAAGTAATTGATTGTTAGTGGGAATTTTGTAATCAGTTTTTTTGGCCAATTTTAATATTGAAATCGTGACTGTGTTGCTGTTTTGTAAGGGATTGTTTACATGGGACTGGAGAAGTATTTTTTGCAGGGTGTTTTTATTTTAAATAAAATATTAGAAACATGTAGGAAGACACAGTAAAACTATAATTAAAAAAACCCTAATAGTGATCTACTGACCGTAGAATTAGAGAAGGAGAGAAGGAAGAGTCCAAAACAAAATAGAAAACTATATAAGAGGAGGCGTTTGCGTTTGAATACATCTTAAAAGTCCTAAATCAAATTAAAAAATATAAATAATAAATATATAAGATATAAAACCTAAAAAAAAAAGAATCTAAAATAAAAAGAAGAAGAAAATAGTGATGACGTGGAAAATTGTGGGAGCTTCAAAAGTTTCGGTTTTATATATATACTAGTCGCTAACCCGTGCGATGCACGGGAAAGCTATTGTTAACTTCTCTAATATGAAAAAAAAAAAAATTGAAAGTTCAAAAACGTGTATAAACACCCTTGAACGTTTAGACCCCCAAATACAAAATAACCAATTCAAGCTTTATGACAAACAACTAGTGTGCGGAAAATGAACATAAGCTATAAACAGAATTGGAAATCAATCTAAGCCAATTATAAATCACATCCACAGCAGAAAATAAAAGGCAAAGATAAAGGGAAGAGAGATGCAAACACAAGGACAACACACGATGTGTTATCGAAGAGGAAACCGAAGCCCTCGGCGTAAAACCTCTCCGCCGCCCTCCAAGCGGTCAATAATCCACTAGAAAATGCAGTTGGGATACATGAACAGCAATAGACCCTCCAAACCTAATCTACCCGATGTACCTAAGCCCTCAAAGCTTCTTGCTCCAACGAGGTTGCGCCGAACCTTTTTCTTTTCTAGCTTACCGGATTCCGCTACTAGACCGTAGCATCCGCCATCCTTGGCATCTTCCAATGCTTCCCAAAGCTCCAAAAACACTCAACACTCTGAATGGGTGTGGGTAGTGTTTGGATAGAAATCTCCTCTCAATAGGTATGACAATGAGAGAGGGAATGAGAAGAGACTACAAAGATTTCTCTCTAAGAGTGAGTAGCTCTCTCTAATTGGGTGGGTGTTTTGAAGAAACCTCTCTTAGGGTTTTTCTTTCTGAATAGCCACCCATATTTTGTGGGAATGAGGGGTATTTATACTGGTGTGAGAATGGAATGCGAAGAGTCAGTTTTTCCAAAAACAGGGCTGGCTGGCGACTTGACCTCGCGACTTGACTAAGTCGCGAGTTCAAGTCGCGAGCTAACTTAATGGCCAGTTTGGATTTTTGTCGTGTAGTGCTCCAGGTGGCGTGACTGTTCAGCTCCCCTGCATGCTCTGCATGTGAGCAACTTTTGGCGGCTTGCAAGCCGCGAGCCACCCGCGAGTCCTAGCCGCGAGTCTCTGCTTCACTGCACTGTCTTGAGCATTTCTTCACACTCTCTCACACACTACCCTTACATGATTCCCACCTAAATACAAGGTTTCTAAGTGCTATATTACAAGCAAATTTGTCATGGAATAAAGCCAACACATGGTTGATTAAATTCAACCTTACAATCTCCCCCTTTGGCTATTCCATGACAAAACACCCTAAAACAGACTCTAGACTTAAACGTGAGTTTGGGAACAATGGCAAAACTCACTCACACCTAAATCTAGAAACTGTGCAGCTCTTGAATCATATGAACATGAATCTCCTGAAACACAACAATACACCATGATCATTGTATGCAGAAAAGCATGAAATGCATATGAAGCAAGCAATATGTGATCAAGCAAAGATGGAGTTAAGAAACAAACCATGGCTTGATCAAACAAGCAATCACTACAAGGTAGTGATCACAATGCTCATTCACACTTGGAATGAACACTTGAACATACAAGCTAACAAGAACAATGCAAGTTACTTGTATGCCTAACACTCAACCAATGTATAATACACTAAGTATATGCATCTAGGAAAAATCCTATAAGGGCACAAGAGTGACAGTACTTAACCAGAAAATGCATGACATTTGGATAGAAGTACTGATTTAACAAAATCATAGAGGCTGCATAAAGTATGGTACAAACCATAAAGCCTACAAACAAATGATATCAAACCCTAAAAGCTTACAAAAGTAACATGGGTACAAAGTACATTATATTGAATAAAAACTTAAACAATATAAACTAAAAGTGCTTAAAGTTTCTCCCCTTCAAAATGATGAGAAGCTGTGATGCACTTAGAACATATATACTTGTAACCTGAAACACTTGCACAAAACACATTAGACCCTCAAGGTAAAGCAAGTAATAAAAGAACAAGTATAATGTAACAAGTAAATTGTGATCAAGTAAACATGATGTGAAACATGTGAGCAACTTGATCATACACCAAAACAGTCATATAGAAATGACTACAATGATCACATAGCAAAGCAAATGATCATACGAACATGCATTCAAAGAAGCACAATAGTATAGGGATATATGCATGTCCAAAGCACAAACATGATGCAATGAGAACAACAAAGCATAACTCAAAGCATCATAAAGCCAACAAGAAAACAAACAGAACAAAGTTTTCTAGATAACACAATGTCTTTTCCCCCTTGATATATGCATCTCCACTATGGAAAATCTCTCCCCCTACAAATGTGCACGAGAAATAGAATTTCTCCCCCTAAGGATGTGCACAAGAGTCATAACAAGAGTCATATAGAAATGACAAAACACTCCGGTATACTCTGTAGAGTATACTCTCCCCCTTTTTGTCAGGAATAGACAAAGGGTCAAGGAGAAAAAAAAGGGTAAGAGATGAATGAACAAACAATAATAATGATGCATGAGGGGTGCAAGATGAATGAGAAAATGAAGATCAAACCTAAGACAAAGTAACATGCTACAAAGCATAAGGTAAGCATGACATGCTAGGATGAAGAAATAAGGTAAAGACCAAGGCATGACAAGGGTAACAAAAGTGTGTGCAAGAAGTGGCTAAGTGCAATGCATGACCAATGCATGAAAAATGCACATGTGGGGCAAAGTGTGCAAAATACACAACTAATGAACCAAACATGTTCCTAATGAGGAAACATGAGAAACCCCAAAGTTTGGTACTCATCGGAGTCCAAACAAGCAAGAAAATGTCTAAGAGGCATTTTATCAAACACCTGGCATGCACACTATGAACAATAATGTGAAACAATGCATGAACATCATGAAATCCACCCTTAATACATGTTCTTTCTGCCACAAGGGGCCAACATCCAATGCATATCAACAAAAGAAACCAATCCCATAAAGAAATTTGACAAAAATTAAGTTTTCCTAACCCCAATGATAAAAATCCCAACCAAGAGCACAAAACTTTCCAAAACATAATCCAAGGATCAAAAATAATGAAAAGAATTTATAATTACCTTAGAAATGTTAATGGAATGAAAAACCATTCAAATTGGTTGGATTTTGATGTAAAAATATTGAAAGAGGGGTTTTAGAGAGGATGGGAGAGGTTTAAAACAAGTTTCCCACAAAAAGCCCTTTAAAAAGCTGTTTCTGGGCGTTTCGCGACTGGGCGAGTCGCGAGGTTCAGTCGCGAGCAAGCCGCGAGCCGCGAGTTTCAGCCGCGAGCCGCGAGTTTCAGCCGCGAAAATTTTCGCGAGTCGCCAGTGAGCCGCGAGTGAGTCGCCAAAAGCTTCTGGATGAGCTCGCGAGTGGGGTTTCGCGACTGGCGAGTCGCCAGCTGAGCCGCGAAAAACTCTGACACCTGTTTTTCGAAACAAAACATGTTTAAACAATGAAAAACAAAGTAAACACTAAATATGAACTCAAAGAGTGATAAAAATCACTTCCAAAAACATATAAAATGATCAAAAATCTTTTTGGATTGAACCATATATGATTGAGCACACACACATCACATTTAGACAAGTACAATCTAACAAATGAATAAGACATTCATTGAACATTAGGCATGTGTGTTGTGTGTGTGTATCAAATGTGGAATAGTCCTTAGTCTAGAGTGAAGTTTCAATGATCAATTCAATCAAGTCATACACAACTAGTGCTAAGTCAAGTGGTCTATCTCAATTATAGAAATGAACATATATGACCTCCCACAAGAAAATGATTACATATGATGAAGCTTTTCATTTAGCTTCTTTACAATTCATAACATTTGATCATTTTGAATCAAAACATCTCATTTTGAGATCGATGCCTGAAATTTGTGATATTTCAATTTGACGAACAAGCCTTTGGCTTTTTGGGCATCATACAATTTCATTTAAGTCGCTTTCCCTTTTTCCTAGTCGAATACTAGTATTTGCGACGGCTTTTGCAGCTCATTATCTCTTTTCATTTTGAGATTTACATTTATTGAGCTCTTTAAGCAATAAAAATAAAAGAGTGGGAAGAGATATAAGCACAAGTCTACGCAAGTATCAAAACCAACATGACTATTGACTAATCATTCATGACAAGCTTGAAGATCGATTTACAACAATCACACAAAGATGTCAAGATTTTTCCCACAAAGATATAAGTGCAAAAATAACAAGCTAAGCTCGAAAATGCACAAAGCCATTTGTACAAAGGTACAAGGCCAAACTCACATGTGATATGTGCTCAAACAAATACGATCAAACTTTTTAAATTTTTCACTTTTTATGTGGTTTTGGATTTTTACTCACACAAAATAGAAACATAAAAGTAAGATAAAAAATGAAACAATGCATACAAATAAATGCAAGATGCACAAAATGCATGAAAATATGACATTTAATGCATGAAGGGTCCTACAAAGATCGAAAGAATTAGATCAAGGACCAAAAGAGCAAAAACTCAACCATAGGAACCCTTCCTCATCCAAACGGAACGATTGTTTGGAATGAGTGTCTCAAGAGAAGCGAGACGAGAGTTGGAAGAATAAGAACCGGAGATGCACATAGTCAAGGAGTTAAGAGCATTAAACATTTTCTTTAACAACATGCTATTTTCACTCAAATCCAGTTTACTCTTTTTAGCACAACTTCCAAAAAGCTCAAGTTTCTCTTTTCTTTTGATTCTCTTAAGAGCTTGAAACTTAGAGCAATGAGGTCTTAGATGACCAAAGGCACCACAATGGTGACAAACAATGTGTTTAGGTCCACTAGGCTTTTTGGGAATGGATCTAGCAACATGGTTTTGTTCCCTCTTCAACTTATGACATTGAGGTCTTATATGACCAATCACACCACAATGGTGGCAAGTTGGAACAAACTTAGATCCATCCAAAGCCTTAGGTTGAGACCTAAACGAAGGTTTTGACTTAACAGCCTTTCTCTCCACCTTTTGATTTCTTTTATGTGGAGGAATGTACACCGATTTGTCCTTTAAGGTAGAACACACACTAGGCACAAAATCGGGTACCACAACATGATTGCAACAAATATTATCATCCATTTTATCAATGGGTTCAGCAATCAAACACTTGGCATGCATTTTAAGAGATTCATTTTCACATTTAAGATCATCAACAAGTTTGTTAGACAAAACAAGTTTAGCATCCAAGTTCATATTCAAACATTCAAACTCTTTCAGCTTTTCAAGAGAAATTTCAGTAAGTTTTTTATATTTCTCAACCAATTTGTTGGATTCATTGAGCTTAGCAATCAAATCATCATTTTCACAAAATAACTTGCTCAAATTCTTTTGAAACTTCTTAGCATTTTTCTTCAAGAGTTTGTCAACAACACCCATGGATTCAAATAACATGTCATCACACTTATGAGGATTAACACTCATAGAGGCATTTTCACAAACATGTGGCATGTTACATTCATCACCAACCAAATCATGCAAAGAGGCATACAAAGCACAATCCATGGCAAATAAACACAAGGGGTCAAGGATCACACTTAGGTATTTAATCCACAACAAGTGTACCCGCTCTGATACCAATTGAAAGTTCAAAAACGTGTATAAACACCCTTGAACGTTTAGACCCCCAAATACAAAATAACCAATTCAAGCTTTATGACAAACAACTAGTGTGCGGAAAATGAACATAAGTTATAAACAGAATTGGAAATCAATCTAAGCCAATTATAAATCACATCCACAGCAGAAAATAAAAGGCAAAGATAAAGGGAAGAGAGATGCAAACACAAGGACAACACACGATGTGTTATCGAAGAGGAAACCGAAGCCCTCGGCGTAAAACCTCTCCGCCGCCCTCCAAGCGGTCAATAATCCACTAGAAAATGCAGTTGGGATACATGAACAGCGATAGACCCTCCAAGCCTAATCTACCCAATGTACCTAAGCCCTCCAAGCTTCTTGCTCCAACGAGGTTGCGCCGAACCTTTTTCTTTTCTAGCTTACCGGATTCCGCTACTAGACCGTAGCATCCGCCATCCTTGGCATCTTCCAATGCTTCCCAAAACTCCAAAAATACTCAACACTCTGAATGGGTGTGGGTAGTGTTTGGATAGAAATCTCCTCTCAATAGGTATGACAATGAGAGAGGGAATGAGAAGAGACTACAAAGATTTCTCTCTAAGAATAAGTAGCTCTCTCTAATTGGGTGGGTGTTTTGAAGAAACCTCTCTTAAGGTTTTTCTTTCTGAATAGCCACCCATATTTTGTGGGAATGAGGGGTATTTATACTGGTGTGAGAATGGAATGCGAAGAGTCAGTTTTTCCAAAAACAGGGCTGACTGGCGACTTGACCTCGCGACTTGACTGAGTCGCGAGTTCAAGTCGCGAGCTAACTTAATGGCCAGTCTGGATTTTTGTCGTGTAGTGCTCCAGGTGGTGTGACTGTTCAACTCCCCTGCATGCTCTGCATGTGAGCAACTTTTGGCGGCTTGCAAGCCGCGAGCCACCCGCGAGTCCTAGCCGCGAGTCTCTGCTTCACTGCACTGTCTTGAGCATTTCTTCACACTCTCTCACACACTACCCTTACATGATTCCCACCTAAATACAAGGTTTCTAAGTGCTATATTACAAGCAAATTTGTCATGGAATAAAGCCAACACATGGTTGATTAAATTCAACCTTACAAAAATCAATATCATGGTGTAATTTATATACCAAACCAATAAAATCTATCACTTGCACAGTAATAAAATCTGTAAGGTTGAATTTAATCAACCATCTTGTTGGCTTTATTCTGTGTCAAATTTGCTTGTATTTCAGCATTTAGTAACCCTGTATTTAGGTGGGATTGTTGTAAGGGTAGTGAGTGAGATAAAGTATTGAAATGCTTAAAAGTGTGCAAGAAAACAAAGACTCGCGACTGGATCTCGCGGGTGACTTGCGGCTTCAAGCCGCCAGAAGCAGCACACGTGCCAAGCATGCCAGAAGTTGAAGCGTCATGCTAGCTGGAGCACTACAGGACAAAATAGGACAACTGGCCGTTCTGTTATCTCGCGGCTGGATCTCGCGACTTAGTTAAGCTGCAAGCCAGCCCTGTTTTGAAAAACCTGACTCTTCATATTCCATTCTCACCCCAGTATAAATACCCCTTATACCCACAAAAGAAAGAGAGCTTCCAGAGAGAATTTTGAGAGAGAATTTTGAGAGTAAAACAAGATTGATTCATCTACAATCTTTACATAAGAGACTCTTCAAATTCCTCAACTCTCTTCCTCTCCATTGTTAAACCCTTGAGAGGTCTTTTACCAAAACCTTTTCTCACCATATCCATTACTGTGAGAGGACTGTTTGGTGTTCTGGGAAGCAGTTTGGAAGGAACCAATCTACATTGGTTGATGCTATGGTCAAGTAGCGGAATCCGGGAAGCTAGAAAAGAAATAGGTTCGGCGCAACCTCGTTGGAGCAAGAAGCTTGGAGGGCTTAGGTACACTGGGTAGATTAGGCTTGGAGGGTTTATTGTTGTTCATGTATCCCAACTACATTTTCTAGTGGATTACTTACCGCTTGGAGGGCGGCAGAGAGGTTTTACGCCGAGGGCTTCGGTTTCCTCTTCGATAACACATCGTGTGTTGTCCTTATGTTTGCATCTTCCTTCTCTTTCATCTTTGCCTTTTATTATCTGCTGTGGGTTGTGATTTTAATTGGCTTAGATTGTTTACCAATTCTGTTTATAGTTTTTGTTCATTTTTCGCACACTTGTTGTTTGTCATAAAGTTTGAATTGGTTATTTTGTAATTGGGGGTCTAAACGTTCATGGGTGTTTTATACACTATTTGAACTTTCAATTGGTATCAGAGCGGGTACACTTTTAGTGGTTTCATTACCATAGTGTGATCCTTGACTCCCTATTGAGATGGATCGTTCTCAATCCCTAAATGCACCTCCATACTTTGATGATAGTAATTATGCTTTTTGGAAGGTTTGCATGAGAGCATTTCTATGCTCCATTGATGAATCTATTTGGGATGTTATTGATATAGGTTGGACCAGGCCTGAGGAAGCCAAATCCACATGGGATAAGGCAGCACTCGCTGCATCTAATGCTAACAGTAAAGCACTTAATGCAATTTTCTATGGTGTGTCTCCAGATGAGTTTCATAGGATTTCTCACATTACCATTGCCAAAGAAGCATAGGAGATATTGGAGACCACCTACGAAGGAATGAAGAAAGTGAAAGATACCAAGCTACAGATACTGACCACTCGGTTTGAGGAGCTAAAAATGAGTGAGGATGAGTCCTTTGACTCTTTCTATAACAAGCTGAATGAGGTGATTGTAAGTAAGTTCAATTTGGGAGAGAAAACGGAGGATTCTAAAATTGTAATGAAGATCCTTTGATCATTGCCGGAAAGTTTTCGTGCCAAAGTGACAGCGATTGAAGAGAGCAATGACCTTGATGACATCAAAGTCCAAGAGCTGGTTGGTTTTCTTCAGACTTATGAAATGTCACTGCCCAATCAACGGAAGAGCAAATCTCTTGCTCTTAAGACCATTAATGAGAAGTTGGAAGTCCATGACTTATCGGAAGAAGATGTGGTTGACAAAGATGTTGCATACCTTGTAAAAAATTTCCGAAAATTCTTGAAATTCAAGAATAATGGCAAATTTGGTAATAAAGGGAAATTCCAAAGTTCAGGAATGGAGAAAAGAGAATTCAAAAAGAAAGATGGAAAAGAATCCCAATCTACACAAGGTGCCACTTGTTTTGAATGCAACGAGCATGGACACTTTAAGAAAGAATGTCCGAATTATTTGAAATCGAAAGGCAAAGTGTATGCCACGACATTGAGTGACTCGGATTCATCCGACTCAGATTCTGAGGAAAGTTGTGACGGAGAAGAGAATTATTCAACTTTCATGACTATTGCCCATGTTGAGTCTTCAGACGAGTTGAATTTGCTTGTACGAGAACTTAGAGAACATAGTAATGAAGAATCATTGGGAGTTGTTGAAGAATCAGATGTTGAAGAAGATGAAAGCACAGCCAATCTTCAAGAGAATTATAACTCACTCCTGGAGAAGTCGGGTGAGTACACAAGGGTGGCCAAGGTAGCTGTGAGAAAAATGAAGAAGGCAGAGGAGGACTATAAAAGTCTCCTAATTCGCTATAAGGAGGCTAAATGTAAAATAGAAACACTGAATGGTGAACTGTCAGAAGCTTACGCAAAAGTGAGATTTCTTGAGTAAGAGGTTGTGCAAGCAAATGCTAAAATAGAGAGGGTCACCACCAAGAAGCTTGGTGATGTTATTTCATCACAAAAGAGCTTTTCAGACAAATCCGGGTTTGGATATACCAGAGGGAGTAGCTCATCTGGCAATATCACTAAAGAAGTGAAGTTTATAAAGGCCAAAGAGTCAACTGAAGTTGGCCCTACTGCTGAGAAGCCCAAGATTGAGGAGATGAGGAATGTGGAGAACCAACGGATGTTGAACAACCCTCGTAATCAATCTGTGGGCAGGTCTGAATCTCGAGCCAAGTCTCGTCCACGATCACAAAGAGGTCCTAGATTGAACTATGTGTGTCATCATTACGGACTTCAAGGGCATACTCAGCCAAATTGTCAAAAGCTGAGAGCAATGAATAATGCAACTACTCCAAGGTCACGAGGACCTAGAAATGACAGGAGAAATTGGGCTGGTGAACCATCAAGAGATCAAAGTGGTGATACCGGAATGATGGACGTGATGAAGATGATTGGTGCTTTCACCAACTGCTTGGAAAGCTTCACACGAAGGTTTGAAAGCCTTAACTCTCGTACCCAATCCTATAAGGAAATCACCCCAAACACAAGTGACGTGTGGGTGAAAAAGGGTACTCATGCATAAGCATTACAACATGTCCATGCATCAATACTTCCTATACTTTGTGACTTAGTTTGGTTGTTTGCTTTTTAATTGTGCTGGTTAAAATGTGTTTGTTTATTTTTGCATTCTATCATTTATTCCTTTTTGTTGTTTTTGATCAATCTTTTCCTTCTTATGTGTCAAAAATCCAAAAACCACATAAAAAGTAGAAAATCAAAAAGTTTGATCGACATTGTTGAGTTTTGTCTCAAAACTTGTTTTGCCTTGTACCTTTGTGCTAATGGCTTTGTGCATTTACGAGCGTAACTTGTTTCTTTGCACTCTTATCACTGTGGAAGAAATCTTGAAATCTATGTGACTGTTGTAAATAGATCTTCAAACTTGTCATGAATGATTAGTGAATGGTTATGTTGATCTTGAGACATGCATAGACTTATGCCTATATATCTTCCCACTCTTTATTTTTGTTTTTCCTAAAAAGAGCTCACCAAATGTAAATCTCCAAATGAAAAGAGATATTGAGCTGCAAAAGCCTGTCGCACATACTAGTATTCGACTAGGAAAAAGGGAAAGCGACCAAAAATTAAAGTGAATGATTATTCAAAAAGCCAAAGGCACTTTCACAATGAGAGGTGATTGTCTCAAAAGGATTAAAAAGATCAAATGTTGTGATTGAAAGTGGAGTCAAATGTAAAACTCTGTAAGGTTGAATTTATTCAACCATCTAATTGGCTTTATTCCGTGCCAAATTTGCTTGTAATTCAGCATTTAGTAACCCTGTATTTAGGTGGGTTTGTTGTAAGGGTAGTGAGTGAGATAGAGTGAAGTTTGCTCAAGAGTGTGCAAGAAAACAGAGACTCGCGGCTGGGACTCGCGGGTGGACTCGCGGGTGGACTCGCGGCTGTAAGCCGCCAGAAGCTGCACACGTGCCAAGCATGCTGGAAGATGAACAGTCATGCTAGCTGGAGCACTACAGGACAAAACAGGACAACTGGCCATACGGTTAACTTGCGACTGGATCTCGCGACTTGGTCAAGCCGCGAGGTCAAGCCGCGAGCCACCCCTGTTTTGTAAAAACCTGACGTTTCACATTCCTCTCCCACTCCAGTATAAATACCCCTTTAACCCACGATTGAAAGAGAGCTTCCAGAGAGAATTTTGAGAGAGAAACCCTAAAGAAAAACCAGATTGCTTCACCCACAATCTATACCTTAGAGTCTCTTCAAATTCCCTTACTCTCTTCCTCTCCATTGTCAAATCCTTGAGAGGCATTATACCAAACCTGGTTCTCACCATTATCATCTCTGTGAGACAGTTGTTTGGAGTTCTGGGAAGCAGTTAGGAAGGAGCCAATCTTCATTGGTTGATGCTACGGTCTAGTAGCGGAATCCGGGAAGCTAGAAAAGAAAAAGGTTCGGCGCAACCTCGTTGGAGCAAGAACCTTGGAGGGCTTAGGTACACTGGGTAGATTAGGCTTGGAAGGTCTATTGCTGTCCTTGTATCCCAACTGTATTTTCTAGTGGATTGATTACCGCTTGGAGGGCGGCGGAGAGGTTTTTCGCCGAGGACTTCGGTTTCCTCTTCGATAACACATCGCGTGTTGTCTTTGTGTTTGCATCTTCCTTCCTCTCTATCTTTGCCTTTATATTTATCTGCTGTGGATTTTATTTTGTTATGGCTTAGATAGTTTATAACCAATTTCATATTATAGCATATGTTAAGTTTCCGCACACTAGTTGTTTGACATATTGCTTGTATTGGTTAAGTTGTTTTTTTTTTGGGGGGTCTAAACGTTCAAAGGTGTTTTGTACACGTTTTTGAACTTTCAAACTCCATATTATGTAATCAAGTGTTGTGGGAGGTCATATATGCATACTTCTATAATTGAGACGGGTCTCATGATCTAGTGCTAATTGTGTATGCCTTGGTTGAATTGATCATTGAAGTTTCACATTCGACAAAGGACTATCTCATTGTTGATACCCACACACAACACACAAGTTTATGTTCAATGAATGCCATATTCATTTGTGTGATTGTACTTGATAAAATGTGTTTTCACATGCTCAATCTTTGTTGATTCAAGCACAAAAAGATTTTTGAGTATTTTAGGTGTTTTTGGAAAGTATTTTGTTCTTCAAAAACTGAAAAATTCAAAAACAGTGTTGCCCTGTTTTGGCGACTCAGTCGCGGGTAAGTCAAGTCACATGCCTCAGTCGTGTGCTCGCGGGTCAGTTTTGGCGACTTGTTCGCAAGTGGAAGGTCCAGTCGCGAGAGGTACACAGAAATTTTCACGGCACAGCTCGTGACTCCCTCGCAAGTGAGACTTCCAGTCGCGAAAAACACTTAGAAATTTTTTCAAAACTTTTGGCTTGAAGTGTTTTGGCAGGTGTATCTGGCGACTATCTGGCAACTTACCTCAGCCGCGAAAAACGCGTGTTTTGCACAGTGAGGGCAGTTTTTAAAATCTTTTTCAGTTTTCCCTCGAACTTTTTGTGACTGTTCATTTTCTCTTTTGTCTGCAACTTCCCAAACGCTCTGTGTAACCCACTTTGAACTCCATTGTTGCTTCATTTCTTCTTAAAATCATCAAGAAAAGGTATGGGTCTTCTCTTCCTCACTTCATATTTTATGTTTTGAGTATTATTTTCTTGCCTTTTGTGTTGACATTGTATTTTGTAACATACTGTGTTCGAACATTTTTCTCTTAGATTGCTGGGTATGGTTGGTTGTGTTTGATGCTGATTTCATCTGTTTTCATATTGTTGGTCACATTGTGCTAACCTTTGTTCTATGTTTTGTTCTTTGTTGGTTTTCATACTCATTTAGTAAATGGGTTTGGTGTTTTTCTGTGCTATACTCCGTTTGTGAGTATGAGAGTTTAAATATGTCTGTGGCTTTAGATTGCCTATCTTATATTACTGTGTTTTTATGTTGACATAATATGTGTGTGCTTCTGTCTTGCGGGTATTACTTTAAAACATTCCATTTTCAGTATGTTATGTCCCACTAACATTTGCTCTATTTTGGATGTTTTGTGGTTTTCACTTGATGTTCTATGCCTGTTCCTATCTTCTGTGGTCTATTATGTTATCTACTGTATTTGATCTATGCATATCACGATCATGGTAGATTGTCTTATTGAAAGTTATTTATAAATTTGTGTTACTCTGTGTTTTATTGCACTTTCACCATTTTGATGCACCTGCCTCATTTTTTTTTTTACTTCAGTGTTGCTTATGGTTTTATTTGGCACTGACCTGACTTATGTTTGTAATTGTGTGTGATATCTTTGGTTTACACTCATTTCTGAATCTAATCAAGTTGATATCTGTCCTTTGTGGTGCTGTTTTTGGTTCTTTGCTGTGTGCATATTCTCTTGCAGATGTCTCGTCGATCCTCTAAGGGCAAAGACATTGTAACTGATGATCCATCAACCCCAATTGCTAAAAGGACTCGACTCTCATCTCAGTCATCCCAAGACTCCAATTTGGAGAGGTTTAGAACCCCGCTTACCTCACACATCTACTCAAACATCTTTGACAGGGCATCTCCTATAGCGGAACGGGTGGTTGAGTTTGACACCTTGGGGACCACTTTTATCCCTCAAATCTTTGAGCCAAGAGATTGGGCAAACTTATTCGGGAATTTTGACGATCCAATGGATGAACTAGTTAAGGAATGCTACTCTAATTCAAGTGATCTTGGAGTTGAGTTAATTTGCTGGGTAAGAGGAAAAGAATTTATCATCACCCCAAACTCCATAGCCGAAACTCTCTGCATCACTAGACCTATGAATGTGAATCTAACTCCGTATGATGATCGAACTCCAGAGACTCAAGACATTCTACAAGTTCTTGGACCTGACCATGAAGTCTCTAGTGCAGGCACATCCATAAGCACTGCCAAGTTTGCACCTGAGTTGACCACACTAAATCTGATCATGTTCTCCAATCTCTACCCATTGTCCAACACGACTTTCATCAATCTTGGAAAAGCTCAATTCCTCTATGATTTTATTACAGGAGCCCCTATTGATATTTGTGCCCACATTTTCCAAACTATAAGGAAGACCGCGGATCGATCAGCAGCTCGAGGATGTATTCCATTTTGCAGTCTCATCATGAAGTTCATTCTTCGTGAAGGCATTGTTCCTCCCTCAGATGGAAAAATGATGACCCATCTGTGTCCAATTTCCATGTTCACTCTACAAGCCAGCAAAAGTCATTCCTCTAAAACACCAAAGAGTGCACACATCTCTCCGGTTACTCCATCTGCTCCTGAGTCAGAGACACATGTACATACCACACCTACTTCGCGTGTCATCCCTGAAATTCAACAAACTAGCATTCCGCAAGCACAGTCTGATCCTCAAACTGATAGAGTAGGTAGTTTACTTGAAAGTATTCAGAAGCGCATTGAGGAAATGGTGACACTTTTCTACTCCATCAACAACCATGTTCAAATGCGACTCGAGACCATGGAGAATCAGCTAGAAGCTATTCAACAAAAGTTAGACGACAACCTTTAGCTATTCGTGCCAAAAAGGGGGAGAGCATACAGTAAGGGGGAGAAAAGTTCAAAGGGAAGTTTGCATAGTAATAGGGGGAGTACACATACTTTTTTTTTAGTCTTACCTTTTAATTTATACTTTTGTTTCTATGAGTTTGATACACTGTGGTTTTGGTGTATGTTTGTTTCTAACTCATAACACATGGATGGTTGTGAAACTTGGTTTACTTTATATATATATATATATATATATATATATATATATATATATATTGTTGATGTTATTCAGTTTATAATTTTTTTTGTACCCATGTTGCTTTTGTAAGCTTTTAAGGTTTATGTTCTTTATCTGTAGGCTTTATGGTCTGTACCATGCTTTATGCAGCCTTTTATACTTTGTTAAATCAATACTTTTAACTGAATGTCATGCATTTTCTTGTTAAGTACTGTCACTCTTGTGCCCTTGTAGGATTGTTCCTAGATGCATATACTTAGTGTATTGTGCATTGGTTGAGTGCTGGGCATGCAAGTGACTTGCATTGAGCTTGTTAGCTTATTTGTTCAAGTGTTCATTCCAAGTGTGATTGAGCATTGTGGTCACTACCTTGTAGTGATTGCTTGGTTGATCAAGCCATGGTTTGTTTCTTAACTCCATCTTTGCTTGATCACATATTGCCTGTTTCATATGCATTTCATGCTTTTCTGCATACAATGATCATGGTGTATTGTTGTGTTTCAGGAATTTCATGTTCATATGATTCAAGAGCTTCACAGTTTCTAGAGTTAGGTGTGTGTGAGTTTTGCTCAACTGTTCCCAACTTACATGTTAAGTCTAGAGTCTGTTTTAGAGTTTTGTCACGGAATAGCCAAAAGGGGAGATTGTAAGGTTGAATTTAATCAACCATCATGTTGGCTTTATTCCATGCCAAATTTGCTTGTATTTCAGCATTTAGTAACCCTGTATTTAGGTGGGATTGTTGTAAGGGTAGTGAGTGAGATAGAGTGTTGAAATGCTCAAGAGTGTGCAAGAAAACAGAGACTCGCGACTTGATCTCGCAGGTGACTCGCAGCTTCAAGCCGCCAGAAGAAGCATACGTGCCAAGCATGCCAGAAGTTGAAGCATCATGCTAGCTGGAGCATTACAGGAAAAAATAGGACAACTGGTCGTTCTGTTATCTCGCGGCTGGATCTTGCGACTCAGTCAAGCCGCGAGGTCAAGCCGCGAGCCAACCCTGTTTTGAAAAACCTGACTCTTCACATTCCATTCTCACCCTAGTATAAAAATACCCCTTATACCTACAAAAGAAAGAGAGCTTCCAGGGAGAATTTTGAGAGAGAAACCCTAAAGTAAAACAAGATTGATTCATCCATAATCTTTACATAAGAGACTCTTCAAATTCCTCAACTCTCTTCCTCTCCATTGTTAAACCCTTGAGAGGTCTTTTACCAAAACCTTTTCTCACCATATTCATTACTGTGAGAGAACTGTTTGGTGTTCTGGGAAGCAGTTAGAAAGGAACCAATCTACATTGGTTGATGCTATGGTCAAGTAGCGGAATCCGAGAAGCTAGAAAAGAAATAGGTTCGGCGCAACCTCGTTGGAGTAAGAAGCTTGGAGGGCTTAGGTACACTGGGTAGATTAGGCTTGGAGGGTCTATTGTTGTTCATGTATCCCAACTACATTTTATAGTGGATTACTTACCGCTTGGAGGGCGGCGAAGAGGTTTTACGCCGAGGGCTTCGGTTTCCTCTTCGATAACACATCGTGTGTTGTCCTTGTGTTTGCATCTTCCTTCTCTTTTATCTTTGCCTTTTATTATCTGTTGTGGGTTGTGATTTTAATTGGCTTAGATTGTTTACCAATTCTGTTTATGGCTTTTGTTCATTTTCCGCACACTTGTTGTTTGTCATAAAGTTTGAATTGGTTATTTTGTAATTAGGGGTCTAAACGTTCAAGGGTGTTTTATACACTATTTGAACTTTCAAAATCTATCACATGCACTGAGAAATCGTGATAACCAAGAGCTTGAAATCATATTTAAAATATATATAACTGATATAAGTACTATCCAATACAATTAATTACACAAATATAGTTTTCATACTCATTCAATCAAATATCTTTCATAAATTATATTAATCATTCTTGATGTCCAAGATGTATCTAAATTCTAACATTGCCAGTAAACAAAGATGCTAGACCTTAATGGAATTGAAAAGGCAACATAATGCCAATTTACACCATTGCTAAAATCATCACTTTCCATTATTGCGAGAGAGAGAAAGAGGTGGCTGTTGTGTTGCATCTCTTAAGAAGAATCTACCCTTTACATTTTTTTTTTGATGTAATCAACCCATAACAAAATAGATGTACCATGTTCAAAGCATGTACATTTGGGAGATTAAAAGTAAAGGAAAATGAACCCATCTAAAGTTTTTTGCTCTTCCTTTTGATGTTGACTTTTCCAGCATCATCTAGAATTAAATTTATATACTCCTCAAAACCCTGTAAGGCATTAAAATTAACTTTTGATCAAATTTACATGTATTCACTTAAAATTGTGAAAGATGCTAAAAAATAGGTTGATATCAGCCTTTTAACCAAAATTCAACATTTTAATGATGCACATCAATTAGCAATTTTGCCATTGTTAGTTGCAACATATATCTTTTTATTTGTGACAAATATGGTGCAATTTTGGCCATCAAACTTTAATCAAAAGCCATGATTAGAAATACTCATCATAAATGTGATTAAAAAACTCAAGCAGTAAATTACAATCCTCTGCATAGTTTTTTTTTTTTTTTTTTTTTTTTTTTTTTTTTTTTTTTTTTTTTTTTTTATAAAAAGACTATCCTTAACATTTTATCTTCAAAACATTAAAACAGGAAATGCTGCAAAAATTTGGAATGATTTACCTATATATAGCTTAACCATATGTAAGGTTGAATTTATTCAACCATCTAATTGGCTTTATTCCGTGCCAAATTTGCTTGTAATTCAGCATTTAGTAACCCTGTATTTAGGTGGGATTGTTGTAAGGGTAGTGAGTGAGATAGTGTGAAGATTGCTCAAGAGTGTGCAAGAAAACAGAGTGTCGCGGCTGGGACTCGCGGGTGGACTCGCGGCTTCAACCCGCCAGAAGATGCACACGTGCCAAGCATGCTGGAAGATGAACAGTCATGCTAGCTGGAGCACTACAGGACAAAACAGGACAACTGGCCATACGGTTAATTCGCGACTGGAACTCGCGACTTAGTCAAGCCGCGAGGTCAAGCCGCGAGCCACCCCTGTTTTGGAAAAACCTGACGTTTCGCATTCCACTCCACTTCAGTATAAATACCCTTTTAACCCACGATTGAAAGAGAGCTTCCAGAGAGAATTTTGAGAGAGAAACCCTAAAGAAAAACCAGATTGTTTCACCCACAATCTCTACCTTAGAGTCTCATCAAAATCCCTTACTCTCTTCCTCTCCATTGTCAAATCCTTGAGAGGCTTTATACCAAACCTGGTTCTCACCATTATCATCTCTGTGAGACAGACGTTTGGAGTTCTGGGAAGCAGTTAGGAAGGAGCCAATATTCATTGGTTGATGCTACGGTGTAGTAGCGGAATCCGGAAAGCTAGAAAAGAAAAAGGTTCGGCGCAACCTCGTTGGAGCAAGAAGCTTGGAGGGCTTAGGTGCATTGGGTAGATTAGGCTTGGAGGGTCTATTGCTGTCCTTGTATCCCAACTGTATTTTCTAGTGGATTGATTACCGCTTGGAGGGCGGCGGAGAGGTTTTTCGCCGAGGTCTTCGGTTTCCTCTTCGATAACATATCTGGTGTTATCTCTGTGTTTGCATCTTCCTTCCTCTCTATCTCTGCCTTTACATTATCTGCTGTGGTTTATTTTGTTGTGGCTTAGATAGTTGTTTAATCAATTCCATATTATAGCATATGTTAAGTTTCCGCACACTAGTTGTTTGACATATTGCTTGGGTTGGTTAAGTTGGTTTTTGGGGGTCTAAACGTTCAAAAGTGTTTTTGTACACGTTTTTGAACTTTCACCATACTTACTACTCCATATAATTCAAATCAGGACGTTTGATTTTCCCCCCTCATCACTCAAACAGATTATCAACTAAAATTTTAAGAATAGCATTACATGCAAAACCCAGAAAAGCCCAACATTGAAAAGGACAAAATCAATAATTAAAAGTCTCTAAAAAACATTACCACCATCATGCAATATCCAATACAGCCACTTTTAATAAGCACTATGAGAAGCAAATATACAACAAAATACCCAACCTACAAAAATCTATAAAACTAAATCAAATAGCTATTACTTATCTAACTCTCTCACGGGAACCTCTATTTTTAATAAGATCATCAAGTGACATATCCAATTTAGTAGCCATAAAATCAGTAGCCAAAGAAATAGTCTTTGAGAGAAAATTATTTTGTTTTCTTTAGGATAATCTCTTATGGGGTTTCTACGATTTTGATTAGCTTTATTGTTTTAGACTTGAATTTTCCTTCTATTCTTTATTTCTTATTGTTACCTGGCATTGGATGGATTACTCATTTATTGCTTAAAAGCAGCTTTTGATTTCAACTTCATATTTCTTACATAAACAGAAGTTACAGGACATTCCCATGGAAGTTATTGATTGAAGTGTAATGTGTGTGTGTGTATACTGCTAATACACAAAGAAATGGAAGGCAACAACACAAATCACTTCACTACCATTTCATTAATATTGAAGTTTCAAGGAAATCATCACAGTAACAAATCAACGTGAACTGACAGACCAATTTCATTACTGATTCATGTATCTGTTAAAGTCTATTTATTAACCATGGTGGATCATACATCCCATTCACTTCAAGATTTTTAATGAGATTCCACCCATCTACGGTAGGTTATCCTAGGAGTCTTCCAATATATATTAAAAAGACAGTTTTATTTATGATCACAATTGAGCTCTTTATGATACATGATGCATAAATTATTCTAGATAGTGACAATAATAAGTTCTTAATTTATTTTGTTCACAATAATAATTATAAAAACATGTGTAATATGTTTACCTTGATGAAAAGATTGTATCTTTGACCCCAACTTGGATATTCCTGATGCAGCCTAATATTGGGAATTCAGCAATTCCCAAGGTCTCAGCCCTCTGTAAGCCAGGAAAAAATGATGTGAAATTAGTTGTAATGCAGATATGGTCATATATACCTTAACCTCAACACTATATAAAATTGTAACAAAAGAAACAAATAAATGATTTTAAAAAAATAAAATAAACAGAACAAAGCAATACAAAGTTAGGACTAATATAACCAAAGAGAAGACTGTGAAATTCTGCGTCGATGATGAGAAAGTTAAATATTTCAATTACATCAATAAGATAAGGAAAATCAAGAGAGCCCCATTCAAACTGTATATATGCTAGTGTTAGTACAGCCTCACATGTGGAGCCTTTTCACTCATATATAGAGAACAACTTTAACATTGATAGTGTAAAGAAGTAGAGTCACTGAAACATTTACCATTTGAAAGAAATAGATATCGGCGAACAAAGAATAGATGAAAAAAAAATCTTTAGAAACTAAGTAGGATTAAAAAATGAAAATTATTACTAAATTGCTTCAGACATACAAAGTTCTTAAACAATTCAAGCCATATAGGTCCTAAGTTCAAGTGAAACAGTTATTTTTGGCATTTTTGGGAAGTAACAATGGGGAAAGAAATACACTTTCTTTATCTCAGATTTAGGCTTCTTATAAACTTCCCTTTCCTCATTTTCTAACAAAGACAGCACCACCTTAACAAAAACAATTCCCATGAATCAAAATTCCTAAGCAAGTCTAAATATCCCCATAAGCAGAGCACTCAACAATAGGAGTGTAGGACTGCTATATTAATAGGAAATATTTTCCTCAAAGTGAAAGCTTATCTGAAAAAATTCAATGAACCCTTCACATTGAAGTTAAGATTCAAAATAACTTTTAGTAAGGATGGAAAGTTTTCTATTAGATTTTTTTCCTTGTACTTCCTAAGTGATGGAAAGTTTGGTTTAGGCATTTTTACAAATGCTTTGGGGAGCAAATAACATAGTCACCAACCAAAATCTTCAACTTGTAGTACAACTTTAAACAAAATACAAATGTATAAATAGTTACTAAGTATTTAACATCTAACCACAGTAATTTATCACACACACAATGAAGTATACAAAAAAATTCCAATACCAAGAGCAATATAAACAAAGAGAAAGTAAGAAAAACATAGAAAGGACACTCACAATGTGGTTCATGTGGTCGTGAGAGATGCAAAAGAAGTCTTGTTGTATCGCCTGCTAGGGACAATGACCAATATTGAAAGCCAAATTAAGAGTATGCAAACTTATGCAGGTTTTGTGGCATGCAATTGACAGATCCTTCACCGGTAACTTAGTTTTGGCTGACCAAAGCACCACAAATTTCCACATCTTCTCTTCCTGCCCTTATAGATGAAAAGTAGCTATTCGTAATTATGAGGTTGTATCACAGGAACAACATCCTCTCCAATGATAAGTAAATGGTGTTATTCAATTTTCTCTCTAGAAAGACTTTAGGTTTGAATTCCTATTTTATTGTAAACCCCAAAAAAAGGAAAGAACGGTTTAGGCATCTAAGATTGGTTCAAACATTGCGTGAATGTGTGCCTAACATGAACAAAGGTCTTCTTCAATAACTAATAAATTAAAAGTAATAAACCCTCCCTAGAAAACGATTTAAGAAGATGATGCTAAAATCATTAAATCAACAAATTTGGTCAACCAACAGAGTTAGCAGCTTCAACTAAACTTGAACAAATCAAACCTAAAAAATAAGAGAGGCATATTGATACAACACTGAGGCCAATATTCATTCATAATTCATTTACTAACCCAAAAAAAAAAAAACAAAAAAACAAATTAAGAAAATTAAGATTAATAAAGACAGATTTTCAGAGGTTAACCCACCATGACACCAACAAAGTCAAAATCGCCTTTGAAAAGGCTCGCACGACAGAATCTTCTTAACTTTCCCATCATTTTCTTGTGTTTCACCCCCATATAGTCTAAGCCAAGCTTCAATAATTCCTATTTAATTTTTTAAAAAAAATATTTAACACCAATAACCTAGAGGTCAGAGGTCAGTTCGTGTTTTGTGTTTTTTCAGGGAAAAGATGGAGGCTGAGAGAGAGTTGAAGAAGAAGCAGATATCTTCGATTTTGCACGGGTTCAACCTTAATCAAAACTAATTATCCAAATACCTAAATTAAAGAAAATCAAACCAAATCCAAGTACCTAAATCTAAGATAGCAAAAATTAAATCATATACAACACCAATTTTCTTGTTTAAAAATACCTGCACTGGTAGTGGCTTTGGCAATATATGACGGTGGCGGCCGGAGGCTGGCACTTTTTGCCACTGAAGGAGTGAGAGAGTGACCATGGGCTATGGCTTAGGGATTCTGAGAATTGAGAGAGGCAGAGAGAATGGCAAAGAAGAAAGCGTATTCGGTCTCTCTAGAGTGGGTATAAAACCTAAAATAAAAAGAAAAATAAAATAGTGGGAAGACGCAGAGCATCGGGTTGGGTTTTGAAAAACTTTTTATTATTATTATTATTATTTTTTAATATTGTGCTGACGTGAAAAATTGTAAAAGCTTCAAAAGCTTCGGTTTTATATATATATATATATATATATATAGACTAATCGCTAACCCGTGCAATGCATGGGATAGTTAAATAAAAAATAAAAAAATTTATTTTGCTACTATAACTTGGTTTTTTTTATAAAAAAAAAATGCTATGGTGATGTCTTCATACAATGCTCAACTGCAATTAAATCTACTATTCACTACCAATATAATCTATGTTATCCTGCACATTTGTTTGCATAACAAACAGGTCATTTTCACTTTTATAATAAAAATCTATGGTTGATGAGAGAGATAAAACTGTCCAGTGTTCAGCCCAAAGGATTGTGTAGAACATCTCCTAATCACAGATATTTTGGTTGAAAACCTATGCACATATCATAAAGAGTAAATTCTACTTTGGATAAATATATTATACAATTATTCAAATGGTTAAATTAAAAAGGAAATAAAGAAGAAAAGTTGCACCAGCCACAAACTCAATTAGATTTCTTTTGAATAAAATGGTGTTATAAAGATAAAAAATGCAATGAAAAAAAAAATTGAGAAAGGGGAAGGAATACTTACACTTGAAAATAGAAAAATTGAAAATCTACAAATTTAGTGCTTGATAATAGATCTACAAATTGCATTCTCATATCCTCCATCTTCTGCAAGTTAATTGGATATAAATAAAAAAATTTCCTAACAGAACACTCTTTCCTTTCCATCACGCTTTGCATATTTTCATCCTAATAAAGTTTAAGAAGTGCTCTGTGGTCACTGCATAAAGAATGTGTGCACAAGTTTAAAATTAGTAATAGAATTAACATTAATCATTAAAAAAAACCTGTAAATTCCATAAAAAGGATCAGTATGGATTAGCTTAATAATCAACCTGCAAGAATCACCAGTAAAGGATCTTCTTCATCAGCTTCCTCTTTCCAATTACTGGAAGCACAAATGGGTCATTATGTGCAAGAAAACTAGCAATTGTTAAGGTTGGATTGAGGCATTAAAAGATAGACTCCATAAGAAGCATCTTTCCAATATTTGGGTCCCAATGGTACAGTGCAAAGATGGTGACCTGTTACACAAAATGTTTTTATTTATTTATTTTTTTAATTACAGTGAACATCCTAAAGTTGTTAACCAATACAGAAACTTGTATCCAATGATATAGAAAGAGAATCTTGTATTTGCTAATTAACCTTTCATGGTGCTACCTCAATACACAACAAAGATACAGAATTTTCATTAATCTAAAAGCTCAAAGAAATAGAGAGAGTTGAGAACTATTATATCATTTAATTATCTACGTCTCAAATAACTTCGTTTCTATAAGGTTTTGATCTTCACTACTTACATCAACAGTAGAATTGCTAAGCATGAACAACCATTAAATTTTGGCATCAAAAAGATTTATATGCTTGTATAATAGAGGCTGTGAACATTAGAGACTGCTGACCATTATAATAGTGCATTCTTCTGCTTCTCTCTACTTCTCTAGTTCCATCAATAGACTCAATCCCTATTTCATGCAATTTAGCCTCAACATTGTAAAACATTACTGTGTCTGCATAGACTCAATTCATCTTTATTTTGCAATTAGAAGATTCACCATTTCAAGTTCCTTTTTTCGTCAACAATATTAATATCACCACACCCAAAGTAATTAGAAGTCTAGAACAAAGCTCTATTGAGTTTAATTCATAACATTTTCATCAATCATATAAGCAATTTACCAGAGTATGAGGAATAAATCATTAAAAAGGTTTCCAAGAAATTAAAGCCAAAAAAATAAATTATTAGTAAGGCAGTTATCCCTTTATTAACAGTGTGACTAAAAGTGAAATTCAAAGTGGAGAAGTCTTTCCAAAAAAAAAAAATATATATATATATATATATATATATATCAACGCGGAAAAGGATTATATATAAAACTGTCTATGTTGCAAGAAAATAGCCTTACCAACCAAACATGAGATGTTTGTCTTCTTGTCCTTATTTCCTCCATGAAAGTAGGATTATAATTGAATGGAGTTATCTACTTTTTGTGTATTCTAAACCAAGCCTTTCATACCTCTAGAAAATATTAGCATCCCCTTCAATTAGAACAACAATCCCAATTATTTAAAGCAAATCACCAACAACCTTTTAAAATGACTGGAATGTGCAAACCGCTTTTAAATTAGAATCTATATATTTTTAAATTAGAATCTATATTTTCTTAAAAGATCAAACAATGGTGTTTTTTCTATAAGAGTTTGTTATATATTTTCAAAGTCAAATTGGAGCTTTCCCATGCCTATGATGTTGTCAAGAATAACCACATATGGTAAATTATTGAAGGCCTTGGGACCCAAGTGAAGAATACAAATGCTTGATTCTTGTTTATTCTTAGTGCATTTGTGGCCCAAAATTCTGAGGGATGATTGGTATGGTTTGTATTGGTCTTAGTCTGGGTTTCAGCTAGATTTAGTAAGTGTTTATACTTAGTGAGCACCAAATTTTCAATCTTGAAATCAAAAGCAAGTTTTGATATGACAGAAAAGTTTCCTTATCTGTGCAACTGAAACAACAATTTTATATAAGTAAAAGCTCACCTCAGGGTAGCAATCTTGGTGGACAATTGTCTGGTTGTTCGTATTTACATACACCTCACAGGATACTCTTGCCTGATGAAAATGTTGGAACACAGTTTAAACACATGGAGAAAGAAGATGCACCATGTAACAGAATAAAGCTTGTAAGAGAATACTATGGAATTGTCAGAACAAAACTAAAATTTCCTTAACATACCGTTGCTTAATGCAGTGAGTGTACTGCTGCTGTTTTGCAACATCCTTAGTTATTGCAAAAAGCCACACAATCACATACAAATATTTCCAAATAATCACTTTATATAGATTCAGAGCTCAAGATTGTTTCTTTACTTATGTGAGCTGATGACTTGTTTATGTCAAGCAAAGCAAATAATGATAGTACATAAAAAGGTAAAAGGGTAAATTTGCCAACTTATTTGATGCACATATCTAAATCAATTGTTATTGTGACATTATTTGAGCTTTGCCTTAAAGATTTTGAAACTGCAACATGGGCATATATAATTGAGACATGACCTTGTGAAAAATCACAAAATATGAAAGAGAAAGCAATGCGGCCAATAATTGAAATTAGCAAACTCCACTACTGGCTCCAAACTCATCAATCTAATCTAATCATTCAAAAGAAACACTCCCAATTGTAACCTTAAATCATACTTAATAGCCAAAAACAATAGAACAAAATTAAAAACTTACCAGTAATGTAAGGCTCTTTTGTTTTTTGTTTTTTGTTTTTTTTTTTTTAAACTCACAAATTTACTCCAAAATAAGAGAACAGATAAGGGGGAAAACCTAAAATTAAAAGAAAAACATCACTAACCATGTAGAATTTAATCTTCTATAGGGTTTCCCCAGGTTCAATGAAACCAACATTGTTTAAATTCGTAGTTGAATAGCAAACCCTAATCTTAGACAATTTAAAAAAAAATTAGAATCTTCACTTTGATGAAATTTGGAGTTGAGGGTGAGAGAGGGGGAGAAACTATTGTGAGTGAGAGATGGGTAGTGCCAACAAATGTAGAGCTGGAGAAGGGTGGTGTCGGAGAAGGTGGAGCCATTGAGTTGTGGGAGAGAAGGGCTGATGGTGGCCTGTGTTTTGGACTGAAGGTGGAGCCGTTGAGTTGCGTTTTGTGTGTGGGGGAATGACAGAGCGTGGGTCTACGTTTTGGAGGAAGGAGAAGGTTGCTTGTGGGGGAACGATAGAGCAGTTTATCGGGCTTTAGAAAAGTATTTTGTGTTTATGTTTTTATTTTTGGTAGAAAAGTTTTTTTTTTTTTTATTATGCTGACGTGGAAAATTGTGGGAGTTTCAGAGGCTTCGGTTTTATATATATAATAACTAGTCGCAAATCCGTGTGATGCATGGGATTGTTTTAAATCAAATGTTAACATGTTCAGGTTTAAACATTTCTCAAATTTCAATTATTGAAAGCTAAATTGGCTCTAATATAAGATGAAACATGTAATATTATGAAGTAATATTAAAAATGAGATAAATACAAAAATTTTATAAAGTAATATATTACAATAATCATAATGTGCTCTTACATTTGGTCTAATAAGTATTACAAAAAAACCAATAAATATAATAAATATACAATTGTGCTTACATCTTCAAGCTTTATCCAATGCTTTTTAAGAATGTATTTCCTCCCTTTCTTAGGCTCTTCTCTTTTCTCAACTTCTTCAAGCTACTTATTTTTCGCCAAATTAGTATCAAGTATAACACCAAATTATACCAATTCATCAAAGATTTACAATGTAAAACCAAACACTCTTAATGTCAATAAATTTCATAATAACCCCACCTCAATTTATTCTACAATTTGACATCCAATTCTCTTTTAATAGCATCCAATGATTCATTGTATATTAATAATTGATGAAATTTTTTAAATAATAATAATTTATATAAAAAATGATTGAAGAAAAAAGAATTAACAAAGACAAAACTTTGTCTTCTAACTCTCACATGCACTAATGCTATACCACCACCATATGTATAGAAATTATTACACGCCCTTATTTAGTTTCTTATCAATGTGAATTCCCACTTTTAATATGAATAATGCACCTCCTCACTCCATATTATTCTACTAATCAATTTGAGATTCCAAAATCAAGTAGGAAACATCTAAACCATTCCCATATGGACTACACTTCTTTTAAAAAAAAAAAAAAACCTATGGACCATATCACAACATTAATATAAAATTGATTATTGATGACAGGAAATTTGTGGTTTTGATGGTCAGGAATAAGCTCTTCTTCTTGTTATTAATAACAATTGTTTTTATAGAGTGGTTTTTCCAAGATCATATGAGGGTTCTATATATAACATACTTAGTAGTACAAATTACACCAATGTTAGAGAAAATTTGATCGATGAAATTGTTAATTATTAAATCAAAATTATGGTTAAATCTAATGTTTTAATCGTAAAAACAAATTTTCACAATTAAAATTTTCACATGTAGATTTTTCATACTAATAAACCCACTCACAAGTCACAACAATAACAATATTATAAAGTAGTAATCATAGAGAGTATAAGCTGAAAGATGGCAACATGTCCTTACCTCTGCATTTACTCTGAGCAACTCCATGGATATAATGTTACAACGTTGCAAAATCTTCAATTTGCTGTGTGTTGAGGGCCATTTGTAGTCCCAGGCAGGCAGAAAAGCCCAATAATGAGGGCTACAAAGAATTGACAAAATAGATAGCAAAAAACTCATTAGGCCCAAGCGGTAGGAATAATGGATCACAGGCCCAACAAATAAATAAATGGGTCTTGAAGAGGCAAGCGGGCTAAAAGAAGCCAGGAAAGAAAGAAATAGCATCCCATGGGCAGTGTATGAGGTAGAAAAGTGAGAAAGGGCCACCGTAGGCCCAAGGCAATGCAAACTAAGAGAGTAAGGGGTTTATGGCAGGCCCATGAACCCCAAAGATAAGAATAAGGTTATTGGGTCGGGGAAGCCCGATGAAGTTAGTAAAAAGCCCATGCGAGTGTGGAATTAGCAAATGGGCCGAGGAAGCCCAAAGAAAGCAATCGGGCCGTGGATGCCCAAAGGGACATAGGAGCCCATGAGTAAAAGCAAAACAGTGCCATGACAGGTCACTGAGAAAAAGGATAAATGGCTGGCCCAAAAAGAGGTACATCAGGATTAAGTTATTACGGCAAGAATAACAGTTCAACGTTGCAGGAAATAAAGAAAATAAAGAATGGGCCAAAGAAATGTAAGGCCCATCATCATACAAAGCCCAGCTCCTGAATGGAGCTGGAAACCAAAGAAAAGCCCGCATGAAAAGTCAGAAAACACAGACGGAGAGATCACGGTAGACACATGAGCAGCAGGCAGACTCTTGGACATATCTGAAAGGAAAGCACGCGTAAGGCCCAGGCACCACCAGCATGTACCCAGCCAATATAGGACGTGGTGGGGCCATGGGCCAATGGTAAGAGGCAAAGGGGGTATGGTTTGGTGGTGGGGAGAGGAGAAAAGATCTATTTTGCGGTTCTTGCCCAAGCCCTTTTGGGAGGTACATCCTGCTGGGATGGCAGACCACCTAAAAGAGGCAAGTTTGAGGGGGAACCATTGGGTGCATGCCTTGAGAGTAGAGAGAGAAAGCATTTATACCGTGGCAGGAAGAAGTGTTACGGTATACAAAGGAACGAAACAAACATGCCTCTATCTGGCAAGGGTGGATGTCGCACAGACCTGGTGGTCGGTAAGTACGCCCAGACCAGACAAAGGCAGTTAAGGGGAAAAACGGTAAGACATTGGTCACGGCAGGCACTATAAAAGGGCCTTTGCCGTGCCCTGAAAAGGGGATCGAAAAACAGAGCATTTTTGTGGAGTAGAAAGAAAAACAGAGTAAAAAGAAGAGAAAAAAGATAAGAAAGAAAACAGAGAAGAAAAGAGAGAAAATTAAGGAAGAAGGAGAAGTAATACAGTGGGCATGCACCGGTAGATCGGTTTTCCTCTCTCCCCCTTCAAATCTTGCTTTCTTCCAAAAACGTAAACACGGACTCCTTTTTAGGCAATAACCATTCAGGTCCGACTCCCTCAAAGCCATTAATCCCCACGGCAGGATTATTTTCCTGGGGGATTATTTGTATTGAGAAGAGGCGTTCTCCCCTCTTTGGCTTTGTTTTGGCAAACTAAGCTTAAAACTTGTTTTTATGCCCAGTTGATTAGTTCGTATTATTTTCTTTACTTTCTCTGTGATTGACATCATCAGGACTGTAATCATGCTTTATAAGTAGGGATTACATAGCCATTTATTTAAATAGTCAGATATTCTGTTTTGGTTATTATTATTATATCTGCCTGTCGTAACTCGTCTACAACAGTTCTGCTTGCCGTAAGTTTACTCCTGGCAGACATGGCATAAATTTGTGCACAAACCGGCTCAAGTTGAATTATAATTGGACCGGCCCCAACTCCCTTACTCAGAAATATTCGGGCCCATCACCGCAGGAGGCAGCCCAGCCCAATACACCATACACAAAAAAGGCCCCTACATTAAATTGGCGACTCCACTAGGGAGTTGGGAAGCAGACAGGGAATATGAGTGCCGTACCCTCACAAGCAGAATCCAGGCCAACAACGCCTCACCAAGAGCAACTTAACCAAACAGAAAGTGCCAACAAAATGGGGGGTTAATCCTCAGCCTCAGACAAGAGTCCCCGCGGACAATGTCAACACCTCTATCAAAGTATTGCAATCATTGCAGCACTCGCAGCAACAAATGATGGAAGAGATCCGCCAACTAAAGGCAGACAAAACAAGAGAGAAAGGCAGCTAGCATGACCTGGATCATGTGGCAAACAGAGAAGAGACACTGGCAGGAGGTGTCCCACGGAACGCAGGACAGCGTTTCATTACCATGGCTGAGGTAGCGGCTCTCTTGGAGCAAGAGAGAGCCAGAACACCAAAGGAGAGGTTTTACGCACGAAGACCTCCTTATCCTCTAAAAGTACTTAGCAAACCATATCCCGAGAGGTATGAACCAAGGGCCTTTACCTAGTACGATGGCAGGAAGGGAAGTGTGGTAGAGCACGTGAGCAAATTTATTGACACCCTTAGCCCTTACGCAGCAGACGAAGACTTATGTCTGCGGGAGTTTTCAAAGTCACTATGCGACCAGGCATACACCTGGTACATTGGCTTAAAACCAGGATCAATTCCAACTTGGGATGACATGGTGGATGTATTTTGCACTAAATACTTTCACGAGGAAGAAACGGTAACACTTGCAACTCTGCAAGCAACCAAGCAAAGGAATGGAGAGGATCTGATAGAATACATCAAACGGTTCAGGGACATAGTACTTGATTGCTATGACCACTGTGAAGAAAGGACATTGGTAGAAATGTGCATGACTAATATGATTCGGGAGTTCAGAGCTGTCTTGGAGAATCTGGAGATTTCCCAGCTCGCACAGCTATTGCAGAAAGCTAGAAAGACGGCTCAGTCCGTGAAACCTAGTTCAGACAAGAGAAACACACCGTAGGCTATGGCGGTGTCCACTGGAAACCAGAGAAGGAAAACAGAGGGGAAGGAGTATAATACGCCCCCACCCTTACCATGTACTCCTAAGGAGCTGGATGTGCTACTTGACAAATGGATAGCGGACGAGATCTTTAAACCCAACCAGGTTTCTAGAGAGCCTACGGAGGAAGAAAGGAGGGATCCTCGCTTCTGCCGCTTGCACAACTATGTACAACATCCCACCGCAGAATGCTGGGCACTCCGCAGGCTGGTGCACCGTAGGATCAAGGAAGGCACATTAGAGCTGACCCAACAAGAAGTCCAAAGAAACCCACTCCCAAACCACAAGGGAAAGGGTGTAGCAGCAGTGGTGATATGCGCAGACCTGGGAGAAGACGAGGAAGAAAACTTGGCCCTGCTTGCCGCAGCGATTACCACTCTTCAGCAGAGTGCCAAGTTCAAAAATCTATTTGACCAGTTGGGACTTACAGCAAAAGAAAGAAAAATAGCCACGGAGGCTTTGGTAAGCATCGCCTCCGGGGCAGGGGTGGAATGCCTGTCAGCAGAGATGCCAGAAGATAAGGCCCTCCTGCGGGAATCAACAGAAATCACGTTTAGTAGTGAGGATATGGAGGTGGGGCACCCAGATCATAGGAGGCCTCTCTATTTAGCAGCATCTATAAATCAAATCCCCATCAAAAGGGCCCTGGTGGATATGGGTGCTTCCGTAAAACTCATTACGTTGAGCACCTTGCAAGTCGCAGGAATTTCAGAGAAAAAGATCCAAGGATGCCCGATGGAAGTAACGGGGTTCGGTGGAAGAGGTGAGTACATTGCAGGCCACATTCAGTTATGGTTGAAAGTAGGCCCTATAGCCTCTTTAGCTTGCTTCCACGTGGTCAGAACGGAAGTATCTTACCATGTGCTTTTGGGAAGACCCTGGTTACACAAACACCGACTAGTCCCGTCCACCTACCACCAATATGTGAAAGGAAGATTGAATGGTAGGATGATACGCATAGCTGCGAACCCCTTGCCGTTCGAGCAAGCAGAAGCCCACTTGGTGGAAACCATGTTTTATGACCAATGGGCTCCATCTGGAGAAAATTCGGTTACAAAGCCACGAGACACCTTTGTGCCTAGGTGGGAAGATGTTCAAGATAACCCAGAACCTGATTTAAGAGAGCTACTGGCGCGAAAGAAGAAAAGGAAAGAAGCGCCTGCCGCAGAGCCAGACGAAATACCTCAGTGTTTCAGGGTCCGAGGCCTTGATGTAGGATTGTGTATAAATTATGAAGGTGCGTGGGGCCCACGGGTGAGATGCAAGTGGGTCCCACCCAAAAAGGGCAACACAAGAGTTTGGCGTGTTGCGTTGCTGAAGGAAGTTTGGGAAAAGAAGAAGAGAAGGATGAGGCAGTTTCGGCAGAAAAGGACATCTAGGTTATGGCAGAGGAAGAATTGGAAGAAGTTGACTTAGGGTCTGACTCGCAAGAACCAAGGCCTATCTCAATTAGTGCAAGCTTGACAGAAAAGGAGAAGTCAGAACTCATACTGTTGTTGAAAGAATTCAAAGACGTTTTTGCTTGGGATTACAATGAAATGCCAGGGCTCGATCCTGGGCTTGTTGCGCATACATTGAATGTGGACCCAGAGGCCAAGCCGATGGCCCAGCCTGCCAGGATATTTCACACAGAAATAGAAGGGCAGATAGTCAAAGAGGTGCAGAAGTTGCTAGCCGCAGGATTCATCAAGCCTATCCAGCATCCTCTCTGGCTATCCAACATAGTATTAGTAAAGAAGAAGAACGGCCAGATAAGATGCTGTGTAGATTTCAGAAATCTCAACAAAGTTTGTCCAAAGGACGAATTCCCATTGCCGAGCATGGATTTACTAATAGACTCCGCGGCAGGAAGCGCCATGTTCTCATTCATGGACGGTTTCAGTGGGTACAATCAGATCAAGATAGCGCTAAAGGATGCGGAGAAAACTGCCTTCAGAACACCCATGGGCAATTTCTACTATACTGTGATGCCCTTCGGGTTGAAAAATGCAGGTGCAACTTATCAATGAGCAATGACGGCCATATTTCATGACATGATGCACTAGGAGCTAGAAGACTATATGGATGACATAGTGGTTAAGTCAGGGAGAAGAGAAGAACACTTTCGGGTGTTAAAAAGAATATTTGAAAGATGCAGAGCTTTTAAGTTAAGAATGAATCCCTTCAAGTGCGCATTTGGAGTATCCTCTGGGAAATTTTTGGGTTTCCTGGTTCACAGCAGAGGTATAGACGTGGATCCGGCCAAAGCCACGGCCATAGCAACTATGAGACCTCCGGCCACAGTAAAAGAATTGAAGAGCTTCTTAGGAAAAGTCTCATATATCCGGAGATTCATCCCTGGGTTGGCATCAATCACCTCTGCCTTCACCAAGTTGCTTAAGAAGGGGCAAAGTTTTGAATGGGGGGAAGCGCAGCAGACGGCCTTCAAGAGGTTACAGCAGATAATGATGAACCTCCCCACGGTGCAGGCCCCTATTCATAAAAGACCATTGCTACTCTATCTGGCCACCAACTCATACGCCATCGGCGCACTAATCGCTTAAGAAGATGGAAGTGGTATCGAGCAGCCAATATACTACATCAGCCGCACCTTAAAAGATGCAGAAACTCGTTACCTAAGGGTAGAGAGAGCATGCCTAGCCATTGTATACGCTTCACAGAGGTTGCGTCACTATTTCTTGGCCTACGAAGTATGGTTGATGACTAAGTCACATGCCATTAAAGCTCTGTTACAACAGCCGATTCTCTCCAGCAGGATATCCAGTGGTTGCTACAGTTATCACAATACGACTTGAGAATGGGGACACCTAGGGCAGTGAAAAGTCAGGCTATAGCAGATTTATTGGTGCAGTTTCCAGGAGAGGAAGAATTCTCATTGGATGATGAAATTTGTTGAAGGCTAAAATTTCACAAGAAAGCCCATTCCATGAAAAGTAAAGAAGGCCCAATTCAAGCAGTAAGAAGAATCGACATTAAGGCCCTATTTATGTTCAAATTTCCAACAAAAAGGTCATTAAAAAGTCCAGCAAAATCCAGTGAAAGAACTGGGCCGGGATACCCAGAGGCTACCAGAGGCCCGGGATCCTCAGGTAATGCAGCACAGCTACTGTGGGATTGAGACAACTCAAGAAAGGTACCACGAAATACAAGAAATGAAGAACAGAGATGTCCTTCTCAAGTACCCAGTGGTGCAGCAAAGAATCAGAAAGTATAAAGCAAACATTCATGAACAAAGGAGCTGTACCACAAGAAAATCATAAGTAGAAGCGACTGGAGGGGAACTTTCAACCCAGCAATAAAAGATTCCAGCTATTTGAGAATAATGACAGCAAGGAAATAACACCGACAGCTAAGTCTGAAAAATGAGAAACCTTGAAAGAAGAGAGATTGAAGGCTAATTGCCAAGGACGCCCCGGAATGGAAAGTCAGCAAGTGACTTTTAGAGAAACAACAATAAAAGATGAAAACTATGAGAAAAAAGGGAAGAGACCAGCCCTTGGGCAACTGTCACAGCACGAGCTCTGAGGGGCAAAAAAGAGAAATCACTAGTACCATGGAGCCCTAGAAAACACACTATAAAAGGAAGAGAAAACCCATGTTGAAAGGGGGGGGGTATTTTCAGTAGAAAGAATATCATAACAGAGTCATTAGAACTCTGTAAAATTCAAGAAAAACAGAGGAACGTCTCTCAGTATCCCAGAAACGCCACTATAGCACATACTTGGATTCAAAAGGATTCAAACTTTGCAAGTCTTAGAGGCTTGAATAGCCATCAAAGTCTGTAATTTTTGAGCTTATTTGAACCTTGTATCACGTCTTAGTGAGCACATTTGTAATCCACAATTAAGAAAAATAATGAAATATCTCATATTGATTTGAAGATTTCTAACAATTACTTTGCATATTTTTTTATTGCTTTCTTTACTGCTTCTTGCTGCTCAATACATATATTCTTGCTTGTAAAGCTGAGTCTTTTGCCCAAGCAAAGCCACTCAGATTTGAGTTCCAAATCCCACAAGTCTTGTGCAAAAGCACTAAGTCTGTGAGAATTGGGGCCAGGATCCTCGTGACTGAATCATTCTCATAAAATTCATTTACATATATGTATATGTATTAATATATATATATATATATATATAGATAAATCTTAATCTAAGAAACTAACAATTATTTGAAGATATGTGCATTGTATAGTTGTTCTTGTGTAGGACCTATAGAGGTAAAAGGAAAAGACAAAACTCCATTGCATAACAAGCATGGAGAAAGATTGTATAGTGCAGAGAACCAGAGATTATGGATTCTTACAGGCCTAATACGCCCCGGGATCCCACTACAGTACGCCCCGGGATCCCACGACAATACGCCCGGGGTACCAAGTGAAGGAATTCTTTAAAATGTTTATACGATAAAAGATAAATCTTAAATATTCTATTTCAATCTCTTTCTCATTGTGAATATTATGAACATCTATTTTACTTATTTTGTAAGAGTAAAGGGTTATTTTATGATACTAAAACACTTATAATGGTATTTTATTGCTTAGGAGGAATCGCATTTTGGCCTTGAGGAGATTTATGTGACTTGCGCATAACTTGGTTCGTAATCAGCCCCCATTTAGCTGCGGTGAACCAAGCCCAGTCCACCAAACTACAACTATTTGGCACAGGATCCTTGGGCCTGTGTGCTAAAGAAAAAAAGCACTCTCACAAAGTTCCAGGGGAAGTAGCTATGGCAGAAGAAGTCAGGGAACGGTGGGTAATGAAATTTGATGGGTCTTCTACTACCCATTCCGAAGGGGTGGGAGTATTTCTGTATCATGAACAAGACAAGGAAGTGGCATTGTCATTTAAGTTGGAATTCCCCTGTTCAAACAACATGGTGGAGTACGAGGCCTATCTAACTGGGCTTGCCACGGCGTTCGAAATGGGAGTCAAACATTTGAAAGTATTGGGAGATTCGAACTTGGTTGTCTGCCAGGCCAAAGGAAATTTTTCCTTAAAGGAGCCCAGCCTAGCCCCATACAGAGCGATGGCCCAGAGAATGGAAGAGAAATTCTCAACCTTTGAGATAGAACATGCTCCGAGAAACGAAAATCGGTTTGCGGACGCGTTAGCTATCCTGGGTTTGCAAATAATCTTCAAAGGGAATAGCATTAATATAGAAGTCAGTAAGAGGGAAGAATCCATCATTAAGGTGTTGAAGGAAAAATTCCGGGTGGAACAGGGCAAAGGGGATTGGCGAATCCCCATAAAGGAAACCTTGGTGAAGGGAGACGATGCAGCAGAATTGAAGATATTAAAAGACTATGCCTTGGTAAAAAAAGAATTGTACCGCAGGATGCCAGGTGGGGTCTTATCCAGATGCGTGGGCCAGGAGGAAGCCCAGAGAAAATTGAAAGAAATACACGATAAGACTTGCGGGTCTTGCGGGGAAGTTAGTCTTTACCGCAGACTCCAGAGGGCAGGTTTTTATTGGCCAAGCATGGGTAAAGACGCAGATCAAGTCCAAACCCAGTGTGGGACCTGCCAGCTTATGGCAAACGGGGAGGAAAGTTACGCTGTGTTCATCAACGAGGATTGGAGAAGCCCTTTCATGCAGTACCTACAGAAGGTGTCCTGCCACAAAGGCACAGTGAAAGGTACAAGCTTAAGAGGTTGGCAACACGTTACTTCTTGCACAACACGGTCCTTTTCAAAAAGGGATATGATGGAGACCCTTTGAGGTGTTTGGGCCCTGAAGAGGCTAAAGAAATGATAAAAGAAGTACATTTAGGGGAATGTGGTGAATATCAGGGGAAGAAAAAGTTTTACAGATGCCTGCTGCAGATGGGTTACTACTGGCCAACCATGAAGAAAGATGCGGCAGAATTTGTAAAGAAGTGTCACAGTTGTCAGGTACAAGCCAACTTGATTCATACCCATCCACAAGACTTGCACAGCATGGTCACCCCATGACCCTTCCATACTTGGGGGCTAGATTTGGTAGGGCCAATCAACCCGCCATCACGTGGGTACATATGGATATTGGTAGCTACAGAATATTTTACTAAGTAGGCAGAAGCAGTGCCACTCCGCAAGGCCACAGGGGGAGCAGTGGCGAACTTCATCAAAGAAAATATAATTATGAGGTTTGGGGTGCCCCACAGGATCATCAGTGACAACGGCACACCATTTGTCAACAGTGATGTAAGGAGAATGCTAGAGTTCTACCAAGTTAAGCACCACAGGTCATCACCCTATTACTCTCAAAGGAATGGGCAGGTAGAGGCAACAAACAAAATTCTCATAAAGATCATCAGCAAAATGAGCCAAGAGTATGCGGGAGGATGGGCAATGCACCTGCCAGATGCTCTCTGGGCCTACATAAAATCACCAAAGTCAGCCACAGGCTTTTCGCCCTTTTCCTTAGTCTATGGGACTGAAGTAGTTAGTCCGGCAAAAATAATGACACCGTCCCTAAGGGTCATGCAGATGCGAGAAAAAGAAAAGAAGGGAGAAGTCTTCACAGCAGAAAGGTTTGAGAACTTGGAAGAACTTGATGAAAAGAGGGAAGAAGCCCAGGAACGCAGCCAAATATACAGGCAGAAGATGACTGAAGCTGACAACAGGATGACCAAGGAAAGAGTGTTTGCGGAAGGACAACTAGTGTTAAAAGTGGCAGACTATGTCAAGCGAGGTCTGGCAGGACCATCCAAGTTTGCATCAAAATGGGAGGGACCCCTTGTAATAAGGGAAGCGCATCAAAGTGGGTATTATCGCCTAACTCAAATGGATGGCAGGGACTTGATGGATCCCATCAATGGAAAATGGCTGAAGCGTTATTTTTCTTAGAGAAGAAAGTTATATGGTTGTCCCTTTCCTTAGTTTTTTGTTTATGTTTCCTTTACTTTTTCTTTCCTCCAAGTGACTATGTCACAGAAGAAATTGTAACGTGCTTTCATGAGTATGCAATGAAAAAGTACGAAGTATTAGCATCATATCATAGCAATAGTAAAGAAAAAGTAGCAAAGTGTAGCATTATTACAAACCCAAACTGTGGCAAACACAAGCCAAGTAACTATGGCAGGAAACATATAAGTGTTCTGTGTGGCATAACAAAAACAGAGAAACAAAGAAAAAAAGAAAGGAGACTGCGCCATCATCAATGAAGTCCGGAAATGAGACTCTGATCCCCAAAATGACTAGGCCCACTAACGCCGGAAAGAAGACGCTCACGGCGACCCTCCAAGTCCGCCACCTCTTTCTTCAAAAGCTTGATACGGGCGTCTATGGCCTCAACGGCTGGCTGGACTTTCCTCATGAAAAAGGCCTGGGCAACCTCACGTAGATGATGAAGAACAAACTCCACGGCGAAACCCACACTAATGAACTCTTGAATCATAGCCCTCCACTGCAGGGTCCTCTCAGAAGAAACAGAGTCGATGAAATTATGCTCGATGTCGTTCAGCACGCATCCTAGCATTTTAAGAAATGCTCCCTAGCAGAACGACCAAGGCGAAACTCCTACATAAAGTTGCCGTGGCAGCTGTGGATCATCATTAAGTGAGAGACGCAGTCTTCAGGGACTCGAAAGCCATAAAAGTCTACATAAGGAGGACCGGAAGTCCAGAAGTCTGCCGGACCAAGGTCGTTAACCTCCGGCTGGTCAAAGCAGACAAGGAAGGATGCAGCATCATCCAGGATGGCGGCAGAACTACTACCCGCCTCAAACTGAGATGGGATAGTAGGAAGTGGACCTATCAAAAAAGGAAACACAAGGCAAAATGAAAAAAAAAAAAGAAAAAAAAAAACCATGGCACGGGAAGAGAATACTAGCAGAAATAGAAGATGAGATAGGAAGAAAAGGAAATTTGCCAAAGTTAACAAGAATGGGGGCTACGGGTGTAGCAGAAACAAGTAATGTAGGCACAGCAGAAGCAGGAGTAGTAAGTACGGCTGAAACAGGTACTGAAGGTGCGGCAAGAATAGGTGCTACGAGTGCGGCAGAAGCAGTCATTCCCATGCCTGTTGCAATTTCTGGCCCTTCAGAAGTCTCTGCAAGCGGGGAGATAAGTATGCAAGCGAAATGCAAATACAAAAAAAAAAAAAAAAAAAAAAAAAAAAAAAAAAAGAGAGAAGGGGAAGGAAGATACATACCCATGAAGTCAGGCTCGGGCGAAGCACCCCCCTCTTCATCAGAATCGGAAATTCTTTTTTTTAGCACGGGTGCATCATCAGGATCCTCAAGAATGTCATCGGATCCCTCTAAGGATAAGTTCGTATCAGGACCACCGGTAGCGGAGCCGGGAATGGAGGAAGGAGTAACAACAAGTGAGGCACCACCCTTTGCAGCCTGGGAGATAGCTGCAAAAGGGTCACTAGTCGAAATCACAAACGGCAGAACGGAAGGAGTGATCATGGGTTGAACAACGGCAGGAGGAATGACTCCCTCTGAAGGAGTGGGTCTCTCGGTAAGCAAAGGTGTAGTCACCAACCCCTTCGACATGAGTACCCTCTCTAGGTACCGGCTCGGCGGAAGGGGTGGGAGTTTTGGCAGGAGCCTTGTGTGCAGCAGTAGAAGGAGCAGGCATCGCTAATACTGCCTCGGCCCCATCGAAAAAGCCTTCCATGGGTACACTCATGGAGGCGGAAATCTCCTCGGTAGTGGGGCGATATATGGATAGAGGCTCAGGCTCCTCCTAAAAAAAAATTTTTTTTTTTGTTAAGTAAAAAACAAAAGACCCGTGGCAGAGGCGTGCAAAAAAAAAAAAAAAAAAATGAGAGAAGTGAAGAAAAGGGACTCACCTCAGATTCAGGCTCATCAAGCAAAATGGGGCGGGTAACTGATGAGTCTTCCTTATGCTTGGACTAAAAGGAAAGAGGCAGAAGAAATTAGCGAGTTAGCCGCAAGAAAATTAAGAAGTTTTGTCAAAGAAGAAAAAATGGGAGAAATAACTTACCCTCCGTTCAGTGGCAGATACGGGGTAAGGAGTAGTTTTTCTTTTGCTACCACGAGTTCTGCTAGCCAAATGAGCACCTGTAGGAGGTAGTGGTGTGGCAGGCTTGGTTTTGCCGACGGACTTGGGTTTGGCAGGCGCTTTCTTGCTCGGTACAGAGATGTTGATTACCTTAACTTTTTTCTCCCAACCAGGGGGATAGTCGCCAGCGTACCAGAACCATCCTTTCTTCTCTGCGTCCCATTCAAAGATGGCTGATCGGCTTTGTTTTCTAGCATACACCAAAATAGACTTAGAAGGAAGCAGCAGGCAAAGGTTAACTAAGACAACCATACCTAGCCTTTCAGGAGGAATAAGAGAGAAGCCACGGCTAGCCACTAACTCAGCCACAAATGTGTCTATCACTACGTGCCAGTAACCGTGCATGGGAAAAATACAGACACCCTCCCTTAGTGAACCGGGAACTGTAATGGTGTTGAAACGCTTCTTCCAAAACTCAAAGGCAGTGTGCCGTAGGAAAGGACGGACTAACGTAGGAGATTCCATGAGGAAAGAAATGTCATCGGGGATGTCTTGATCCAACCCAAACTACCTTTTCACCCGGTTGGCAGGATAGTGAACAAACCTAATGCCTTCATCAGCTAGGTAAGGCAGCCATCCGGCATTGGTAGCAGCAAGATAGGTAATCCCAGTTTCATCAAAGCTAACCAGTGGGGTAGTGGTCCCAATGATGTCAACAAACGAACCCATGACAGAATCTACACAAGTATAATCTGCACCCAAATTTCTATAGGCTCTCCAAGAGAAACCCATGCCCTCATCAAAAGATTCAACCACAGAATAGCCAATCGGCTTCAAACCAGACCAATGAAAAGCAAGCAGAAAATCGGATTCAAACCTGCCACAAAAATCGGTAATCACTCTCGGACAAGTCTGGTACTTCTCTCTGGCAAACCGAGCGGGCCTACACTTTGTCAAGTACTGAGCACAATGCTCAAACAACAGCTGCTGAAGTATGGTACAGTAAACGGAAGAGGTAACAATGTGGCAAGACCCAGCCTGACTCTCATCACTACGAAGGATATTTAATTGAACATACAAATGCCCCAGGAACATAGGGGCCAGCGGCAGGCTCACCCTAGTAGATATTTTGATAGCCAAACAAAAGTACAAAGGTTTTATGGCGTAGTGGGGGTGGGATCCAAAAACAAACTTGCAAAGCCAAAATACAATAAAGACCGCACGACGGGCAGCAACAGAAAACTTAGAGGAAGAACTCACCCAGTATGACAACTTGGCGTTTCCGGCCATCATTTTCCTCAATTCAGCCTCAATGGCCTCTTCCTCCGGAGAAAGCTCTAGGGCGGCAGGATCAGCATCGCCAAGAATGGGCAAGAACAACTGGTTAGCCACATCTTCAGGAGTCACGGTGAGTTCGCCGCACGAGAAAAAGAAGGTGTGGGTGGTGGTGCACTATCGCCGGACCAAATGACGGAGGTTATAGAGGTCCTGGAAATTCGACAAGCAACGAGATGAGACTATAGCCTTCAAGACGCCGGCTCGTTGCAACAAACCCATAAAACCCGTGTCGGAAAGTTCGCTGTCAACCCATTCCTTCCAACCTGAGGCTGTGCTGGACCCAAATTCAAAATGAAGGGGTACAGGAAGCGAGGTACCTTGGTGAATGGACAGATCGGGGATTGAAGATGCTAAAGGAGCCCAAGAGACGTCGGGGTTTCGCCGGACAAGGGCAATCAATACACAACCCGGCAGCGGCGGTACATAGTCACCAGGGATTTTTGGGAAGTGAGGATTGACTTCGTACCACGGGTCGATTAAAGGAGCGCATTCGCTGTCGGGGTCACGCTGCGTCTCTTCCTCAGCAGATCGCTCCGAATCGGAACGTTCCATCTCCTCGCCCACATCAGGAACGGCGGGAGAATCGGAAGCAACCGCCTTCCCTTTGCGGCGAGAAGAGCCTTGGCTTTTCACCGGCGACATGGTGAGGAGGCTTAGTCAGAGAAAATGGGTATGGGTGTTTGAAAAGAAGAAGGAGAGTAAGAGATAGAGAGTGTGTGTTTTGGGAAAAGAAAGAGTTTGTGATTAAAGTGTAGAAGGATTCTTCCTTAAATACCCAGGTCATTAATAACAGCACGAAAGAAGGTGACGGGTCAGCCATCAGAATGGAATGAAATTAATGAAGCGGCGGCTCTGTTTCGAAAATAACTACCAAACTGGGCAATTCGAAGAGACAACCCTGTTCGCAGCAGGAAGGAGAATATATATATATATATATATATATATATATATGTATAAGAAAGGGTCCACAGCTTAGAAAAGACCCGCGAAAAAGAGAAGAAGAAAAAAGATGAGAGAAGGGCAGAAACGCCTTTTCATTCACATATGAATCGCAGGAATATTTCATATGTTTAGGGGGCTAAATTTTGAGAGCCATTTGTAGAGGCCCAGGCAGACAGAAAAGCCCAATAATGAGGGATACAAAGAATTGACAAAATAGATAGCAAAAAACCCATTAGACCCAAGCAGCAGGAATAATGGATCACAGGCCCAACAAATAAATAAATGGGTCTTGAAGAGGTAAGGCGGGCTCAAAGAAGCCAGGAAAGAAAGAAATAGCATCCCATGGGCAGTGTATGAGGTAGAAAAGTGAGAAAGGGTCATCGCAGGCCCAAGACAATGCAAACTAAGAGAGTAAGGGGTTTATGGCAGGTCCATGAACCCTAAAGATAAGAATAAGGTTATTGGGCCGGGGAAGCCCAATGAAGTTAGTAAAAAGCCCATGAGAGTGTGGAATTAGCAAACGGGCCGAGAAAACCCAAAGAAAGCAATTGGGCCGTGGATGCCCAAAGGAAAGCCCAAAGGGACATAGGAGCCCGTGAGTAAAAGCAAAATAGTGCCCATGACAGGCCACTGAGAAAAGGGATAAACGGCTGGCCCAAAAAGAGGTACAGCAGGATTAAGTTATTACAGCAGGAATAACAGTTCAACATTGCAGGAAATAAAGAAAATCAAGAATGGGCCAAAGAAATGTAAGGCCCATCATCATACAAAGCCCAGCTCCTGAATGGAGTGGGAAACCAAAGAAAAGCCCGCATGAAAGGTCAGAAAACACAGACGGAGAGTCTCCAGATTACGGTAAACGCATGGGCAGCAGGCAGACTCTTGGACATATCTGAAAGGAAAGCACGCATAAGGCCTAGGCACCACCAGCTTGTACCCAGCCAATATAGGACGTGGTGGGGCCATGCGCCAGAGGTAAGAGGTAAAGGGGGTATGGTTTGGTGGTGGGGAGAGGAGAAAAGATCTATTTTGCAGCTCCTGCCTAAGCCCTTTTGGGACGTACGTCCTGCTGGGATGGCAGACCACCCAAAAGAAGCAAGTTTGAGAGGGAACCATTGGGTGCATGCCTTGAGAGTAGAGAGAGAAAGCATTTATACCGTGGCAGGAAGAAGTGTTACGGTATACAGAGGAACGAAACAAACCTGCTTCTATCTGGCAAGGGTGGATGTCGCACAGACCTGGTGGTCAGCAAGTACGCCTAGACTAGACAAAGGCGGTTAAGGGGCAAAACGGTAAAACATTGGTCATGGCAGGCACTATAAAAGGGCCCTTGCCATGCCCTGAAAAGGGGATCGAAAAACAGAGCATTTTTGTGGAGTAGAAAGAAAAACAAAGTAAAAAGAAGATAAAAAAGATAAGAAAGAAAACAGAGAAGAAAAGAGAGAAAATTAAGGAAGAAGAAGAGGTAATACAGTGGGCATGCACCGGTAGATCGGTTTCCCTCTCTCCCTCTTCAAATCTTGCTCTTTTCCAAAAACGTAAACACGGACTCCTTTTTGGGCAATAACCATTCAGGTCCGACTCCCTCAAAGTCATTAATTCCCATGGCAGGATTCTTTTCCTGGGGGATTATTTGCATTGAGAAGAGGCGTTCTCCCCTCTTTGGCTTTGTTTCGGTAGACTAAGCTTAAAACTTGTTTTTATGCCCAGTTGATTAGTTCGTATTATTTTCTTTACTTTCTCTGTGATTGACATCATCATGACTGTAATCATGCTTTATAAGTAAGGATTACATAGCCATTTATTTAAATAGTCAGATATTCTGTTTTGGTTATTATTATTATATCTACCTGCCGTAACTCGTCTGCAACAGTTCTGCTTGCCGCAAGTTTACTCCTGGCAGACAAGGCATAAGTTTGTGCACAAATAGGCCCAAGTTGAGTTACAATTGAACCGGCCCCAACTCCCTTACTCAGAAATATTCGGGCCCATCACCGCAGGAGACAGCCCAGCCCAATACACCATACACAAAAAAGGCCCCTACACTGTGTGTGTGTGTGTTTTTTTTTGTGAAAATTTGAGTGAGTATGAAGGATTTCAACATTGGCGGGGGTTTATATTTGTTGAAATTTTTGTTATAGAATTTTAGTTGAAATAGAATTTTCAAGCTCTTGAAACATATATATAATAGAGTTTTACTTAAACTAAATTATTGTAACACTTGATAAGATAATTACACGTGGAAGAGAATTAATAAACACATAACATATTAAACCTAAAATAAAAAGAAAAACCCATCAAAAAAAAAAAGAAAAAAGAAAAAGAAAATATCTACCACTGAAATTCTACCACTACTGTGAAACTTTTCAGTTTTGACCTTGCTGAGAGTATGCTTACGTGCTCGCATCTCAGTGGCCAAATTATTCAATAATTGAGTTTTTAGCCTTTATCATTTTATCTTTGTATTCTATGCTATTCTTCCGAATATTTTTTACTAACATAATACGTGAAAGTTTCTCCAAATATATATATATATATATAATACGTGAAAAAAATACTTTAATAAAAAAAGTAGGGGTTTATATTTGTTGAAATTTTTGTTATAGAATTTTAGTTGAAGTAGAATTTTTGAGCGAATTTTTAACCTCTTAAAACATATATCTAATAGAGTTTTACTTCAACTAAATTATTGTAATACTTGATAGATATTTACACGTTGAAGAGAAATAATAAATATATAAGATATAAAACCTAAAATAAAAAGAATCTAAAAAAAAAAAAAATAATGGTGACATGAAAAATGATAGGTGCTCCTGAGCTTCGGTTTTATATATATAACTAATCGCTAACCCGTGCGATGCACGGGATAGTTAAATAAAAAAAAAAAATTTATTTTGCTATTGTAACTTGGCTATAAAAAAATATTATGGTGATGATTTCACACAATGCTCAATTGCAATTAAATCTACTATTCATCACCAATATAATCTATGTTATCTTGCACATTTGTTTGCATAACAAACAGGTTGTTTTCATCTTTTTAATAAAACAATTTATGATAGAGGAAAGAGATAAACTGTTCCATTGCAGGATGCATGATGAATGTCAACTTTCCCAACTTGTTTAGTGTAAAATGATGTTCTCTTTCCTCTTCTTTTGCACTGCACTATATTTGGATAGTGTTCAGCACAAAGGATTGTGCAGAACTTCTCGTAATCACAGATGTTTTGGTTGTAAACCTATGCACATGTCATAAAGAGTAAATCCTACTTTGGATAGATATATTATACAATTATTCAAATGGTTAAATTAAGTAGGAAATAAAGAAGAAAAGTTGCAGCAGCCACAAACTCAATTAGATTTCTCTTGAATAAAATGGCGTTATAAAGTGTTATAAAAAATGAAAAAAAAATTGAGAAAGGAATTAGGAATACTTACACTTGAAAATAGAAAAATTGAAAATCTATAAATTCAATGCTTGATAATAGATCTACATATTGCATTCTCATATCCTACATATTGCTTGATAATTAAAAAGTTTTCCCAATAGAACGCTCTTTCCTTTCCATTATGCTTTGCATATTTTCATCCTTACCAAGTTTAAGAAAAGCTTCGTGGTCACTGCATAAAGAATATATGCACAAGTTTTAAATTAGTAATAGAATTAAGGTTAACCATTAAAAAAACCTGCAATGCCATAAAAAGGATTAGTAAGGATCAGCTTAATAATCAACCTGCAAGAATCACCAGTAAAGGATCTTCTTCATCAGCTTCCTCTTTCCAATTACTGGTAGCATAAATGGGTCACTATGTGCAAGAAAATCTGCAATTGTTAAGGCTGGATTGAGGCATTAAAAGATAGAATACATAAGAAGCATCTTTCCAATATTTGGGTCCTAATGGTACAATGCAAAGATGGTGACCTGTTACACAAAATGTTTTTTTTTTAATTATTATTATTATAGTGAACATCCTAAAGCTGTTAACCAATATAGAAACTTGTATCCAATGGTATATACCTAGTGGGTTAAATGCCTCTATATCATCTAGAGACCAATTGTGTTAAAGCATTTTGAATCACAAAAGCATCTGATGGCTAAAGTGCTTTTGCCAAAAATGATCAAATAGTTCTAAGCAACAAACTTTTAATATGCAATCATAGTTCTTGTAAATCTGACAATCTTAGGTAACTGATACTGAATCAATGGATTATGGATCATCTTTGCATACAATCTATAATAAATATACAACAAAAAAAGGAAGAAAGAAAAGCATTTAAATTAATCAATAAACAAATTAGGCTAACTAAGTTGGAGAAACATGTTTCATAGAAAGAGAATCTTGTATTTGCTAATTAACCTTTCATGGTGCTACCTCAATACACAACAAAGATACAAAATTTTCATTGATCTAAATGCTCAAAGAAATATAGAGAGTTGAGAACTATTATTTCATTTAATTATATGTGTCTCAAATTACTTCGTTTCTATAAGGTTTTGATCTTCACTACTTACATCAACAGAAGAATTGCTTAGCATGAACCACCATTAAATTTTGGCTTCAAAAAGATTTATATGCTTATATAATAGTGGCTGTGAACATTAGAAAGTGCTGACTATTATAATAGTGCATTCTTTTGCTTCCTTCTACTTCTCTAGTTCCATCAATAGACTCAATCTCTATTTCATGCAATTCAGCCTCAACATTGCAAAACATTACTGTGTCTACATATTTGTAAATGTTATTTGCAAGCATATAAATGTTCAACTTGTAGTATATTTATAAAGGTTCTTCCTCTTTGACCATTTTTTATGTTCTCAATAATAATGTAATACTGAAATGGTTACTTTAACTTAACTAAAAATTTTCTCAAATTTGAAACACATACACAAACCAAAATTCAATAATACATATAATTATTGAAGTATATGGATTATGGTTAATAAATGCGGGGACATGTTTGTTTTAGTAACCTTTTCAATTAGGCGTCACATTGTTTGTTCCACAGACTGACACAATGACAAAAGCCAAACTCTTATCCAACCCATATGCACAAAAAATATAAGGTAAATATTCGATTTTCCTTGATATATATTTTCTAGGGATTTCTGTCAACTTACTTGGTAAATCTGCGGTACATGATGAGAGGTATAAGTTCAGTAGAAGATTGTTCTTGAGGGCGTATTTGCCTTCTTTTGTAAGTGGGATTGTAGATGTTTTCGATTTTGCCCTTCTATCAACCTTAATCAAAACCAATAACCCAAATAATCAAGGGTGTTACTGGATGAGCGGATAACAAACCAAACAAATTGGCTCATATATCAATTATCAATAACACACCCAAAATGATAAAAATGTAAATAGATTAAAATGTTAGATTGCAAAAGAACTTAACTGTTTATTTTCAATTCAGTCAAAGAATTAGACAAACAAACAAAAAGAGAAGAAAGATATAATAATTGTTTCCAAAGTTTTCAAGGGCTTTAGCTAAGTCCTCATACTTATACTCCATCTCCACCTTTGCAATATCTTTTAAATTAAAGCATGGACACAATAAAAATGAGTGAAAAAGATCATAATTTTTTGTAAAAATTCAAAAATTTGGAAATTTAGATTCAGATTATGTAATAAGAATAAAATAGTAAGGTATTTTATTTTAAAGGTGCTGTCTAACACAGAACAGATTGGATTGCTGAGTTGTTTTTTCTCTCTTTCCCACTAACAAAAGTAAAGTATTGTTTATGAGAAAAGTTTGAGTTGAAGCCAAGAGAAGAATATTTATAGATACAAAATATTATGGGCAATTCATATGCAGTGGAAGAGATTGTACCTGTCAAAGTCTCTGTTTCAACACCTCTATAAAAAACATCCATTGGGTTTGAAGTTGACCCTTGGGAGCCTGACCAAACTCTGCAGTATTGATTAAAATCTTATTACAATTCTAAATCTTTAGGCAATCATTATTACTTATACAATATCAATTAATCCAATACAACAACTATTTTGAAGTATCTATGCTTCCTATTTTGAAGTATCTTTGAAACCTATTATTTGAATTATTTTTCAATGCAATAGCAAAAGTTTGAAAAAAGAATAAAAAATATTATAGTATGGAAGGGTAAAAGTTAAATGTAGAAAGATGGATAGGACCGACAAATCTTTCCCATATAAATAAGACATGGGCAAATACACCATTCGGCAATGACACCACATCCTTCCTATTAACCAAAAAAGATGGAAAATCATACCCAAGAAATTGAGGACAAAGCCATGCTACTGCAATTAGCAACCCCCTTAGTTGATATGAAAGAGAGAGCAATAATTTTGATTGAATTTGCTAAAATATGAAAGAGAGAGCAATGCGGCCAATAATTGAAATTAGCAAACTCCACTACTGGTTCCAAACCCATCAATCTATGCTAATCATTCAAAAGAAACTCTCCTAAACGTAACCCTAAATCATACTTAACAGCCAAAAACAATAGAACAAAATTAAAAACTTACTGGTAATGTTTTCGGAGAAGTTTTGGTCTAATTATAAAGTCCCTGAGATTTTTCTCTCCCTCTCTGACTCTTTCTGCCCCTTATTAAGGCTCTCAATGAACAATAATAATGTAAGGCTCTTTTGGTTTTTTTAAAAAACCACAAATTTACTCCAAATAAAGAGAATAGGTAAGGGGGAAAACATAAAATAAAAATAAAAACATCACTAACCATTCTTTAAAATGGCAAGAGACGAAGCCCATGTAGAATTTGATCTTCTATAGGGTTTCCTTAGGTTCAACGAAGCCAACATCGAATTTGATAGCAAACCCTAATCTTAGAAAATATATAAACAAATTAGAATCTTTACCACTTCCTAATGTTTCCAACGAATACATAGATTCAAGTCCCCCTCCCCCACCTAAGATGTATCAAAATTATAAAAATAAAAGCAATAACAAACGAACTATTTCCTCACACATACTTAACAAACAAACTACAACCTTTTTGTAGCATGCTAGACTTTCTAGTATATGTTTAGACAAAACAACTTATTAGTGTCATTTAAAGTGAAATTCATTTGTTAAAATCAAAATCAGAAAATGAATTTCTTATTCATGCATTTGACTCCTTGTATATCAAGGCCTTGTTGTGTCAAGTTGCATACCTGCGTGCCAAAAATCCTTCTCAGTGTACAGGATCCTAGTCACTGATGGGGCAGGAGTATCCGAGAAAGTCGCAAGTTCATCGATCTAATGAACATATTTTGCATCATTAATAACTCTAAAGACTAATCAACAACACACACACACACACTATGAGTGTCATGTCACACTCATGGTCATATAAAACCCCTCAGAAGAAAACCCAGCAAGTTAAACTGTGAAGCAAATGAAAACCCATAGCAATGAACCCATATACAAATTTCCGTTCCGTTCTTGGTTCTGTAAACTTTCAGTGTCAACGGACAATGAAGAAGAAGCAAAGTTTTGGATGAAAGAGTGAGGCTCATGAATTGGGTAGCCAGAAAAATCCTCCATGGTTTGGGTTGTGGAGTCCTCATGTTGATGAGCCTCATCTGACATTGAAAGTTGCGAGAGACTTGGAGGGCAACGATCTGTGGTGGCGGCAATCTGTGGCGGCGGCAGCGACTGTGAGAGAATCTGAGTTTTGGGTTTTAATTTTGAAGGTAAGGGTGAGTTTTAGGTTTAAGGGAAGGAGATGTTAGTGAGTGAGAAGAGTAGAGAAGTTTTCGTTTTTTGGTTTTAAAGAGGCTGTAACGTGTATTTGGTGGGGGCAGAAATTAGATTTAACTTTAAATCAAATTTAAAAAATAGAAGAAAAAAAATTAAATGCTGACGTGGAAAATTGTGGAAGTTTCAAAAGTTTCGGTTTTATATATATATATATATACTAGTATTATGCCCGTGCGATGCACGGCTTAGTACAAAAACTTATATATAAATTATTATTATTTTTGATAATATAATCAAATTTAATAACAAATAAAATGGTAAAAATATTTTTAAAATTAAGTACATGGAAAATGTATATTATGTAAGTATTTTTTTTTTGCAAAAAAAGATATTATAAAATATTTTAAAAAAATTATGGCAAGTTTTAAATTTTTAAAAGATCTTAGTATTAAAATTGTAATTTGATTATGTGTGTGTGTGTGGCACTTAAAAATCTTTCCATTCTAATTATAGATAAATTTCTTGCATATATGGCCAAAAAAAAAAAATCCATAAACTACCAAAAAAAAAAATCCATAAATTACAAAAAATGTAAGTATTTAGACTACAATATAAATGTAAAATTTTATCTATAAATTACCAATCATAACCACTTTAATGTTTCCATAAGGGAGGAGATAATCTGTATAATCAATTAAGAACACCAAATAAAAAAATAGTATCAATAATTAAGATAAATTGCATTATCTAATTTTTTTTTAAATCATATAATTTAAGCAATAATTGAACTACTTTAATAGAAAAATAGAAACTAAAAAAAAAAATGAAGATAGCTCTTCTCACATAAATCTCATAATTTCATATTGTAGATGAGCTCCATTCCAAATAGATTTAGTGATAATATTTTGACTGAAACAAATATTCCATAAATTACCAAAAAAAAAAAAAAAAGTAGCTAGACCTTCTAGAGTATCACAATCAAAATAATTTAAAAAATAGATAAATGAAAGTACATAAAGAAAAAGAAAAATTGTATTGCAATGTAAATGTGTAAAAGTTTACATATAAATTACCCGTGTCTAACTATTTTGATGTTGTCATTTGTATCTAGTCATCTTGATATTGCTATAAGTGAGGAAATAATCTGCACAATCAATTAAGAACACTAAATCAAAAAAATACATCAATAATTAAGATGAATTGCATTATGTAAAATATTTTTAAAAAAGCATAGAATTTAAGCAATAATTGAACTACATTAATAGAAAAATGTAAAAAGTAAAAAGAAGATAACTATTCTCATTGAAGAAGTCAAATCCTTCATTTAGTAGTTCTTCACTTAATTAATTTTGGTTTTTTATGTATTGATTTTAGCATTCTTAAATAGTAGAGTGGAGTAGGTTTAGTAGAGTTTTAGTCCAACTCAATTTCTCTTGAATTCAAACTTAATTGGTAGAGCTATTTTCTTTTTACGTGCATTATTATATGTTTTTTTTATTGGCTATTTTCTTTTTAAGTGTAGCTATATCGATTTTTTTTTTTAAATCATAAAAACGTGCTCTATGTTGCTGTTTTTTTTTTTTTTTTTTTTTTTTTTAATTAAGATTTGTTTTTCAACTTTTTTTTTTTATAAGATTTTTTTTTTCAACTCAAACGTGTGCTATGTTGCAGGTTTTTTTTTAAGTAAATTTTTATTTTTATTTTTATAAAGGATTAGATAAAGAATTTAGATTGAAATCAAATAAAGATAAAATTTTGATTGTAATTAAATTATGATTTTTATCAACTTAGATTTTACCTTTTTTTTAATTAAGAATTTTTTTATAAAGGATTAGATGAAGAATTTGGATTGTAATCAAATTAAGATAGAATTTGGATTGTAATCAAATTATGATAGAATTTGGATTGTAATCAAATTATGATTTTTATCAACTTAGAAATTATAGGAGAAGTTAAAATCATATAAATGTGTACTATGTTGTTGGTTTTTGTTTTTATAAAAAATAAGATTCTTTTTACGTGTAGTATTATTATTATTATATTTTTTTTTTTGCTATTTTCTTTTTAAGTGTAGTTATATCTGTTTTTTTTTTTTTTTTTAATATCATAGAAACATGTACTATGTTGTTGGTTTTTTTTTTTTTTTAATTAAGATTATTTTTTCAACTTTAACATGTACTATGTACGTATTTTGTTTTTTTGTTACACGTGATAATATAATTTAAATTAAAAAAAAAAGATTAGATGAAGAGTTTATTGATTTTAGACTTTGTTGATAACATTTTAGATAAACACAACTGCTATAGTTGTAAATCAAATATTACTTTATTTCATTACTTGATTTGTCATATTTATCCAAAAAATATGTATATATTTATTCTTAAAATCTAAAAATTTATTAAAATTTCTGCAATTTGGTGAAGTCACTTGACGCAACCACTTGGCGCAACCACGACGTCTAAGCCCAACTTTTATTATATATAATACTAGTCGCTAACCCGTGCGATGCACGGGAAAACTATTTTGTATAAAGATGAAACATTAAATTACTTAATGAAAAATAGAAATCAAACTTAAGTTTAAAATAAAATGAAGAATTAAATCTTAAGAATTAATCAATATTTCCAATAAATTGAAAAAAGAAAAACTTTAAAAAGTGTTTTTTGGTAAGCCTGGCAATAGAATAGATTGATAACGAAAACAACAATAAATGAAATTTTCCAATAGTTAGAAGCACCAACAACGAACAGGCAAAAAATTTTCAAAATTTCAATTTCATACTCTAATTGAAAAGAATTATAAGAATTGTCGTAGCAGCATAATTATTTTGACTCTAATCATCTCTCTGCAATAAATTTTTCCACAATACAATTAAGGACCAAAATGGGTTATGTATGAACTCCATATCCTGTTCCAAACCCAAAGATTCATCTAAACTACAATTCAATCAAATATAGAATACAAAACAGACACAAGTACCCTCTAATATAATTATTTACATAAAAAGAATTGGGTCGAAAAAAAAATCAGCACAATCTATTAAACAATAAAATTTCAATATAATCTTTGGAAAATATCTCTCCCATTGTCATCTTCATTGTTGTACATGATATGACATGGCTTCAAACTGTTGGCAGGAGGAGTCAGATGTTCCAAAAGAAACTCATTTGTTAACTATGGTAAAACTCATTCGATTGTGAACTATAGTAATTCTCATTGCATGTAGCAAGTACTGTCAACAAACCACAAATTTACTCTATCTTAGCAAATAGAAAAAGAGGCTAAAGCAAGGAAAAAAGAAGAATGATTCATGTAAAGCTTTACGTAGGCATTTGAATTGATGTAAGTGCTATATAATGTCTCAGTTGTAACCTTAATAGAGGACAACTCATTCAGCCCAGGAAAAAAAATTTCAAAATAAAAAGAGAGCAAAGAACGAAGCATTGAAAATATTAGTTTGAATACCAAGCCACTGCATTATTTGGCAGAAAATAAGAAAAAAGACTATTCAATGCATTGAATTAAATACCTTAGAAACAAAGTTCTACCAAGCACCTATCTAAATTTGAATGCTTGAAAGTTGAAAGTAACGTTGACAAACTGTGCTTTGACCATAAGGCTTTCATTATAAAAAAAATTTGAAAAGAACAACAATCCATCATTCCATTATTTCTATATCAATTGAAAATCTGGCAATTGAAATCAAATCTACTGATTAAGTACATTGGCTATTTGGCAGAACTGACATCTAAGAGTTTCTTCATCCTTTAATGACTTGGCAAAACATATTTTTTTCCGATCGTTGGGTACAAACAGAATATTTTTTGTATCATCATAACTTATGATTGATACATAACAAAAAGTAGTCAATAACCAGTATCAATTAAAACCAAGATGCACAAACCATAAAGTGGCTACAAACTAATGCAAGAGTAAGCAAGGCATTTTCTCAAACACATGGTGTGCACAAAATATTTCAATGCCTTAGTTATAAATGTTTGTTATTATAAAAATTAAAAATTAAAAACAGAAAACAATAGCATGATTGTGAAGAAAAGAATTACCAATAGCAAACCACCAAAAAGATACAATTGTTTAGTGTTTTAATAACTCATGTCTATGTCCATTACTCATAGCTTTCTTTTCCCTGCAACCCATACCAACAATTTGCATTAAATAATCACAACAGAAAATCTTCTATCATTAGTAAAATTTTCTCATAATTTCTATCTTAAATAGCTCTACCTTTTCACTTTGCTATTGCTGGGATTTGCAGACAACTTCTAAACTATATAGATTTGGTCTTTCGCTGTGCATAACAAAAAGCAGAAAATAATCCGTGGGTTACTAAAGGAGGAAATTGGAAAAGAAGCTGGGGTCTGCAACCAAACAAATAATCAAATAAAACCCCTCAAAAATCAAGATGCTACTATTAAAGAAGATTCGGTCAAACTAAAATACAAAATAAATAGAGACTAAACATGAAACCAAAGCTTGAGATAACCTAGAAACTTTAATTAAATCCCAAAAAAAAAAAAAAAAATAATAATAATAAAGGTCTCATGTTAATACAAATAGAGCATAAACTGAGAATTCTTACGGTGGAGGACATCAAATACCAAAACTACACAATTAAAAATTTGCTAAAAACCCCTTTTTAAGGGTGTTGAACCAAAGGCTAACCATTCAACCATAGCAACCCAAAAAACCAAAAGTAGATCAAACCGACAGAATTCCTCAATTTCACTCCCCCTTACGAATAACAGAACAGATAAGAGGGAAAACAAAACTTGAAAATTAAAGTGACATGATTAAGTTTAAAAGAACTAAAATTCACCTGCGATGAAAAAGGGATAAGTATAACAATGTAGAGTATGACAGAATTTTTAAAAGAAAAAATTCTTTAAATTTTAGTTCATACCCCTTTTAAATTTCAAAAGTCCTGTTTCCCTAACTGCCCAACACTATCATTACATCCCACGGGGAATTCCATTAAGTTAAAGACATATTTTTGCAATCCTTCCAAGAAAATCAAAGTGCTACCTATCAGCAGAACAATTAACAACAATAAGAACCCAAGTTGCAACCAACATAAATTTTAGGAAACTTGCATCAAATGCCAATAAGTGTATTATTCTAACAAAAAGTCACATATCCAAGTCCAAAAATTTATTATAGCCGTCAGTAGCAACCCAAAGATAAGAAAAGAGACCTATTAAATTGGGCTATAAAAAAAAACATTTGATGATTGCTACAAAAATCATCAGCTAAAGCTGAAAGTTCAATCCAAAAGTCCTCCATAAAACAGGAATAGAGTATGGAAAAAACAAATAGATGAAGTCTGACTTATCTCTAATTCCAACAATACGGTAACAATGCCATACAAACATATTTTGCAGCAACTTTAAATGAGAATGAATTTCATTATTACAACATGGTAAGAAAAAAAAAGATTTCAATTTCATTGAGACATTCTGTCAAACACTTAGGGTGATGGGGAGGATTTTAACAAAACAGACATAAAATTTTTACCAAACCTTTAATTTTCATTGATTCTAATTTCTCTGGGTCATTTTGTCAAACACTTAGGGTTGGCTTATTTTCACAAAGGATACCGATTCTTACATCATTCTCTCAACCATTATACCAGCAAAAACATGAGAAAGAGAGAATTACAGAGAGAAAAAGCAAGAAAGCTGGTGAATTTGTCAAACAAAATTGGATTTTGAATAACATATGGAAGACTTTGTATGTTTTGAATAAAAGGAAGATCGATTTGTTCCAGAAGACAATTTGCGATGTCGTTGGGTTCTTTGGATTATGCCCGTTTAGAGAGGAAAAGGGGTATGAACTAAAATTCCTAACTTGACAACAAACCATAATTGAAGAGAATATTAGAAAAAGAAATTAATACCTTTGTTGTGATGAAATTAGAGTATTCCACTTCATCTCTGCAAAGAAACTGAATGATTTAAATCCAAAGAGATGAATTAAAAAATATATATATAAACGAAAACATTTAATCAATCACATCAGAATCCTATTTTCTAAGCCCTAATTTCTGAATTTAAATCTAGAACCAAAGCCAACTGAAATTATAAATTTTGAAAACGTATAACAAAAAATCAAAGAAAGAATGGGAACCCATCGATGGAGGAATTTTTTTTATCAGAGAAAGAGTAGGAACCCATCAGCAGCGGTGTTTATGGGCGGAGGAGAATTACCTTTTGAGAGGAAGTAGGCCACAACCCGAAAATCAAAGAGAATGGTGAAGGACCCTCAAAATCAAATTGCTATCTCTGTCTCGGCGTTTCGCGGCTCTGTGTTTTTTTTTTTTGGATGCGGCGGTTCTTTTTTTTTTTGTAGAATAGAATCTGTTTGGGGTAGCAGAGCCATAGGTAGAAGAGGAGTGGGGGAAACGACAGAGAGAGATACGTTTGCGTTTGAGGGAGAGAAATAGGTTTTATCGGGTTTGTTTTTGGAGAAATAGTTATTGGGTCAGAAAAGGATTTTACTTTTTTTTTTAATAATCTTTTTTTTTTTTTAAATAATGCTGATGTGGAAAAATGTGGTAGCTCTAAAACCTTCGGTTATATATATATATATATATTAATATATATATAGATGATATGATATAATATGATATATAGATAATATATATATATATATTGATGATAATAATAATAATAATAATAATAATAATAATAATAATAATAATAATAATAATAATAATATATATATATATATATATATATATATATATATATATATATATATATAACAACGAACAAACCCAAACCCATCTGATCCATTTCATGATAATGGCTCTCACAATGAAAGTACCACATCCAACAACCATGTGGTTTCCTCTAAAACGAACTTCACTCTCATCATATTCATATCCATACCAAAAACCAATGAAAACGTCCTTAATAAATCTCAAAACCAATACCAATGCCTCTTTCACTGTCTCAGCAGCAGCCCAAGGTACCAATAGAAAGCTCCCCATATTGCTTTTTGACATCATGGACACCATTGTTCGCGACCCTTTTTACCATGATGTCCCTGCCTTCTTCGGGTACTCATATATTTCTTGCTCTTTTGTTTTTGTTTCTGTTTTGTTTTTGTTTCTGTTTTGTTTTTTTGTTTTTGTTTTGTTTTTTTTGGTTGTTTTAAGTTCTTTTGAGATGGGTACCATTTTTTTTTTTTTTTTTTTTTCAATTTGGTGTGCTCGAACTGTGTTTTGTATAATTTTCATTGTTTTGTGGGGTTGAGAAATCCGAATGACTTACTCAACTGGATGGTCTTTGTTTCTGATCAAAAGGGTCTTCTTCTTTTTTGATAGGTAAAAGGGTCTTCTTCTTGTAGAGCCTGCTCTTCTATATTAGGAGAATTATGTACAAAACCCCCCACCCTTATTGTACAATCGACTTATTAAAAAAAAAGAAGTGAAGTCTTTTTTCTTTTGCCAGGATATAGGATTAGAAATCCTCCAAATGGATGACACCAATAGTAATATTATATAATGTAATATATGCTATATGGTGAATGAAAGAAACTTTATTAGAAGTTTATGAAGAATTCCAAAATTCACGCACATGTCACACTTTAGACTTGTGTCATAAGGGATATGGAACTGTGACTTTAGTGATTTTCCACATTTTGTGATGCTCATTGTCTTGCAATGATGTCGACACATATGGTTGTTCAAAACCAACATTGTGAGGCTGGTGGCTGATAGATATTACCAAAAGGTTCTCTAAAGAGAATAATAGAACAAGAGAAGAAGAGAAGCTAAATGAAGAGCAGTTTATGGAATTGGCACAAATTTTTTGCCTTGATATAATTGGCACCTTGAGCACAAACTAGTAAAAGGGCCCTTTTTGTAGACACTAGCAACTTTGGCAGCTCATATAGGCGTCCTAAAAGCCACCCCCGTTGGCTTCATAGAACACAGGATTCACATTCTTTCCTTTAAACTAATGATACTTCTATTATTGTTGTGAAATGAAAATGTTGAAGCAAATTAACAACAAAAATTGTTGTGGGTGCCGCTAACAGTTAAATCTTTTGAAGTTTAAGTTATTTTGTAAGCTAGATGCTTTGTTTCTAATTCTTCACTGCACATTTGGATATCATGGTAGATATTGCATTAACTTTTGGTTGTTTTGACTTTAATGAAAAATAGATTATGTTGTAAATTTCCACTTACTATGCTTCCTGCTTGCCAGGACATTATTTTTCTTAACATCAGACTCTTTGCATTTGTTGCATCAAGTCGGTGACTCTTTTCCAAACAAGATTGCTTGATGTAAAGGAAAAGCTGGTTCTTACAAGCCCTTCAGCACCTGTATTAATGCAAGTATAATTGTGAATTTATATGAGACAGGGATGTTTTGACTTTTAAGAGGAAGGTTGATCTTTAATTTGGAATGAAGGAGTTTACCTTGAGAATTAATAGTAGCAACCAGTTTCATGTGTCTTTTTTCTTTCGATTGCATGCCTCATTGTATCATATCTGGTTCTGCAACATTTGATTGTATCATAATTTTTTCTGCTATTAAAAAAAAATGTATCATATTCTTTTCTATGATATTTGAGTACCTTGGCGTAGGTCCAGGATATTTATCTGGCAAGAATTTGATAGGGCAGATATCTTGATGCTAATTATGATCTGGCAAGAAAATGTTAGAGGCTTAGAGCAGATATCTTGATGCTACTTTTGCTAGTTGGAATACCAAAAAAGTGCTATTTTTACTTTCCTGCTTGCACTTACAGTTTTTCCTGTATGAGTATTAAAGTAGTGCGACAGTATTCTTTCTGATTAATATTTGGTTGAACTCCACCTAAGATTAAATGCTTTATTGATAAGAAATTCATTCATTAAAGTGCAGAAAGGGGTGCAACCTTAATACAAGGGATGTATATAAAAGAAACACCTGAAAATTAAAATTAACACCTATAATTCAAAAGATCTACCAATGAGTTAAGAAAAGAGAGTGAGCTGGAAGGCTCCTTCCTGTCCTATCATATAGAGATCTTGAAAACAAAAGCTTATCCTTACAACCAGTGACTCAAACCCTTTAAAAGTGCATGTATTTCTTTCTCTCTAAAGGCATTACGGTATCTCTTAGACTCTTATTTTATTAGTTACATTTCCAGATAGTTTTGGAAGATTTGATTTTTGTTATCATTTATCTCTTAGTTATTTAAAACTCAGTGGCTGTCACTGTCACATGTTATACTATGACCCATTTAATGAGTTAAGATGTTAATAGTATTCATGGGCTTATAAGATGAATTTTAATAATCTAGGTTTGACATATAATTGCTTTCACATTCTAACTGATGTTAGAAAGACAAAAATTTCTATGAAAATTCAGACTTTGCTTGATTATTAATATTCTGTAATTTATTTTATATCAAGATAATCAAATTCAGATTTTATGCTCAGGATGCCGATGAAGGAATTATTAGAATGCAAGCACCCAACTGCATGGATTGAGTTTGAGAAGGGGATGATTGATGAGGTATGGTTGGAACTAATGACTGGTATTGAAAAGTATGTTTTTAAAATCTTTCCTGCCTAAAATATCCATTCGTAGCATAAATTACTTTGCACTATCTCATCAATTTCAAACATTAAAATGACGGCTAGCATAAATTTGAGTGTGCAATTAGGCCTTGAGTGCCTCAACAAAGTATTAAAAAGAAATGAAAGAATTTATTTTGTTTCTTTGGATTCTTGGAATCTCTTTGATTATTTTTATTTTTTACTTTTAACTTTTTAATGTTTACTTTTGTTTGTTTTTGTTTAATTGAAGTTAGGGTCTACTGTATATCATTAAAAAGTTATGATATGTAGCAATTTATGCGGATAGTATGATGTAGGAAAATTTGGGGAATTGGTCAACGTTTGCCTGGGTGGGTTAAGGTTTAGAAGTTTTGCTGATTTAGGGTTTAGAGTTGTAGAAGCAAGGACTAGGGCTCAAAATTGGCTAGGATTTTAATGAGGTTTTTTGTTTTTTGTTTTTTGTTTTGGTTTTGGTTTTGTTTTTAAATTTTAAACGGCTATATGATATAGAAAGTACCTAAATTTTAGGGTTTGATAGGTAAGAGAAAAAAGCTTTGGTTTGAGGTTGTAAGGAAGAAGGAAAAAAGAGAAATATATGGTGTTCAGGGTCTTTATGAACAGTATATAGGAACAATAGCACAGGAAAGAGATTAAGAAAAGTCATTAGAGAAAGGGAGTAAAGAATGCATGAAGGTCAACATGCCTCACTACTCAAAACACTCAATATATTTTTTTGATAGGTAATAAGACTTTTATTGAAAAATTGAACATCATGTTCACGATGGTGAACACTTTGAACAAGAAACAGATACGATACAATACAATACAACACAAACACTCAATATTTTTATAAATAAATTCTATCTATTCTTTAAGTAAATTGAGCAAAAATATATGTAGGATTACTTCTTGTACTAGTAATACTTGGACTCCTAGCTTGGCTAGTAAACTAAAACTAGTAAGGTAATACCTAATAAAAGACTAACTTAGGCTCCTTGAAAATTCTAGACTTAACTAAACTACCAAAATACCTACCCTTAATTTGCAGAAATTGTAAGAATTACATTTTTTTCTCTTGAATACAAAATTCACTTTGAATAAAAACCCAAACTAAAAAAATGTTTTACTTCAATTGGACTTCACATGTGGGCCCATAAAATAAGTTTTGAATAGATTTCATGGCTGCATCACTCTCCCTTAGTGGGAAAAAACTTGGGTTTTAAAGCATTGGAGTATAAGAAGCCAATGAGCTCTAGCTTAACCGGCACCTCCTCCCCTTACAAGTGCTAAGTGGAGGATGGGGTCAAAGGTTCAAGATCCAATAACTTACTAGTTAAAAAATAATTATAAAGGAAAGCATTGAAGTGTAAGGGACTTTGGTGTAGGATTAGGTCATAGGTTCAAGACCCAATAACTTACTAATAATAAAAAAATCCTTGAAGACTTTGAATACAAAACTGTTTTAAGGATAATGAATTTTTCTTTCCCGCCATAGTATTAAATTCTAGTGGAATGATAAAATCAATGCTTGGAAGACTTGTCAGCTTAAAATCCTTCTTGAATTGATCCATAGCTTTTTCGGGCTTAACTTTTCCATGATCAGCCTTATTCTCACCTTGCTCCTTTGTGGTCTCCGTTGTCCTTGTGATGCATTGTTTTGGTTGTTATTGAAATCACATGTGGTGAATTATTATAAGCCTGAATTTCTCTCTTTATTGTAACACCTTGATGCATTGAACTACATCCAATTGAGGTTGCTATGGCTGAAAATTGGCAGGGCCACACTCATCAGATTTTGAAGGGGTATTGGGTGCAATGATGAAAGCAAGGATAAACATGGGTTTAACTTATAATATATAAGTAATTGATAAACTGCAGTTTTATTAGGATAATTTACCAAAATAGCTACTGACAGATTATGCAAAGTTTCGTTCATAATGTAAAGTTCTTCTAACTTTGCTTCTATTGGGCACACTCTCTCATTGAATTGTAGCAAAGTTTTCTTCTTCCTTGAAAATCTTGAGAAAAACCCTAGAATCTTAAATTTAGTTCCACATTGGTGATCACCACCTCAATTAAGAAATTTCAGCAAGTGGTGAATGGAGAAAATTTCATTATAGATCTTGTTATAAGATTTTGGCTTTGTTACCAAACCGACACCAAAAACGATTAGGGAATTTGTCTACAAGACTACAAGTGCTTGCAGTGGGATTTGTCAAATGTGTATTTCCAACCATTTGGTGTTAAGTGTTTTCTTGTTGGATAATAAAACTGGCTGCAACTCTTTGCTGGTTTTGTGATTATTCAGGAGCTCCTATGATGCAGGAGCATCTAAGCCCGGTAAAAAAGGTCCACGAGTTTGTGATGCAGGAGGCAGTGAGAAGGATTATTATATTTTATTTGATTTTATGTATCAAGGGAAGTTTTGTAATTTCTTAATATTCTAGAATTGGCTGTGCTTATAGTCCATTGGGTCTTACCTTAGTTTTATTTTAGGTTTGGTTATTTAGTTAGGCTTAGTAGTAAAAGCTTAAGGAGTCCAAGTCCAAGTATTATTAGGGTTTTAAGAAATCCTAGTACAACTAATTAGACTTCTATTTAAAGAGTTGTAATGCTTTCTATTGAGATGATTAATGTTTTCAAAATTTAAAAGCTATGAAACTTTCTTTTATGGTTTGTGTGATACAACCTTCTCCGAGGTGTGATGCCAAAGAACCCCTAGATGTGATGCTTAGGAAGTCTAGGTGTGATGTCTAGAATTTATCTTTTATTTTTATTCTACTGTTCATAATACTGTTCACAGCACTATTCATAACAACCCAACCCTGATTTTCTCCTTTGTTTCATCGCCTTTGGAAACCCTATTATCCCTCTTATTTTCCAACATTTTTCCCATCAAAACCTAACCCTAAACCCTTAAAGCCCAAGTGCTACCAGATCTGCCCCAACAGTTCTAAATCAGATTTTGCCTATTAAACCTTGTTTCCCCTTGTCCTACGTCAGTTTGTCTCTCTCATAGTTGTCATAAGTCTAGTATTTTATTTTTCTATGTTTTATTTATTTATTGTTGTCTTTAGTATTTTAAAAGTTCATGTGACTTTTAATGAAGTTGGATGGTTATGATTTATTTATTTATTATTATTTTTTTTTTATAAGTAATAAAGATGTATATTCAAAAAACTACCTCATGCAAAAAGGCATAAGGCAGATCAAAGATTACAGAATGAGAATAATAAAAAAAACAAAGAAAATACTAATTACAAAGGAGAATTAAGGAACATAGGAAGAGAATCACTAGAGGTGAGTCTCCAAGTCCTAGATCAGTCAAAAAGGAGCCATTGAAAGAAGCAAGCAGCTGGTCGTTGGAGCTTTCCATGTCCTTAAACATCCAATTTCAATCCCTCCAAATACACCACATTAAGCACAACGAAACTAAATTCCAAATGTAACGAGTGCCTTCCAAACCAATTCCACCAACCAAAAAGAGTATCTGCAACTGATCTTGGCAAGACCCATGAAATCCCAAAAGATCTAAAAACCAAACTCCACAACTGATAGGCCTTTACACAATGAAGAAGCAGATGATCCACCATCTCCCTATTACCTTGCAAATTGTTGCCTGTAAGAATCTTATCCCAAATTGTGGTCCGAACAAAGAAAGAAACACGTCGAGGAGCCTTAACCCTCGAAATACCTTTCCAAGGAAAAATAATGGGCAAGGGACCTCGTAACTTATTGTAAAATGAGCAGATATCAAAATCTCCATTCTTCGTCAACTTCCATTTCATATGGTCTCCATTCTCAGTTTGAGGTAAATTAAAACCCAAAGTACGAAGAAATTTATCCACAACACCCATCTCCCAATCATTTGGTCTTCGAATGAAACGAACATCCTATCTTCTCCGTTCTTCCCCAATCTTTCAAGAGAAGAGGTCAGGCTTCTTTATTGGAAGCAATCCCAAACACAACCGGAAAAGGTCAATTGGAGTGGTGAATCCCCACACCACCGATTTGTCTAAAACTTTACTCTATCCCTCACCCCTACCTCAAATTGAACATTTTTGCTAAAAACCTCCCAACCCATTCTGATACTTCTCCACAAACCACACCCATGTACACCTCTACCTAGCTTAGAAGTCTATCCCCCCCACTCTTCCCCAAACTTCAAAGCTACAACCCTTTTCCAAAGCCTTGTCTCCTCAACCCCAAACTACCATAACCGTTTCGCTAGTAAGGCTTTATTAAAAGTAGTTAATTTCCTTACTCCTTACCCGCCATTTTCCATAGGTGCATACACCTTATCCCACCCCACCAAATGTGTTTTGGAATCCCCCACAAGAAATACCTTTGCAACTTCTCAATTTTATTGGCCATATGCGTAGGGATAGTAAAAAGAGATAAAAAGTAAATAGGAAGGCTAGATAACATACTCTTAAGCAATGTCAGTCTTCCACCTTTTGACAAATACAGCTTCTTCCACCCAACCAACTTACACTCAATTTTCTTCAAGATAGGGTTCCAAATAGTAGGAGACTTGTGGGAAGCCCCCAATGGCATACCAAGATTTGTCATAGGCAAATCTCTACTAGGGCATGCACATTATGAACCTCCCAATGGGAACCATCTCACTCTTCAAAACATTAACCTTTAATCCTGTTATAGCCTGGAAACAAAGAAGTAGTATCCAAACATGTAGAATCTGCTCCACATTTGCATCACAAAACAGAATTGTATCATTCGCAAACAAAAGATGCAAGACACATTCCCCTCTACCCTGCCTACCATCAGCCCTAAAATCACAAAGTAAACTAGCACCTTCAACTCTTTGCGTCATCCTACTGAAAACCTCCATCATAACCAAAAACAACATGGGAAATAGTGGGTCCCCTTGTCTCAGTCCCCTTGAGCTTCCAAAAAAATCAGCTGAAGACTTATTAACCAAAATAGAGAATTGAACTATAGATATGCAGGTATGGATCTGCCTACACCACTTCACCCTGAATCCCATTCTCTTCAGCAAATCTAGAAGAGCCTCCCAATTCACATGATCATAGGCTTTCTCAATATCCAGCTTACAAATAACCCCCGAAATCTTGCTCTTCAACCGACTATCAACACATTCATTTTTGAGACTCAGATATCAGCTAATCCAAAACCTCTTTCAAGCGATTTGCTAGAACCTTAGCCAAGATCTTATACACACTACCCACCAAGCTAATAGGTCTGAATTCACGGATATTGGATGCACCATTCTTCTTAGGGATTAAGGCTATGAAAGTTCCATTAAGAGATTTTTCAAACTTACTATGTTGATAAAACTTTTCAAACACAGCTAAAACATCACTTTCCACAACTCTCCAACAATGATAGTAAAAGGCTATAGAGAAACCGTCAGGATCTGAAGCTTTATCTCCTTCTAGCTCTTTGACAACTCGAAGAATCTCTTCCTTTTCAAACCTCCATTCAAGCCAATACCTCTCTAGCTCCTCAATCTGATCAAACTCCAAACCTTCCAAAAAAGGCCTCCACTCCTTTATCTCCTTATATAGATTTTTATAAAAAAGTACTACTTGGTCTGCCACCTCCGATTCTTCCTCATAAATAAACCCATCCACCTCCAACATACTGAAATGATTATACCTTCTCCAGGAATTAGCCACCTTGTGGAAGAATTTAGTATTGTTGTCTCCTTCCTTAATGCAAAGCATCCTCGATTTCTGTTTCCATGAAATTTCTTCCAAAGAAAGAAGGTTCTCTATTTGAGAGCTCACCATAACCCTCTTACTTATCTCCATTTCAGAGAGGCCAAACTCCCCTTCCTTAGCATCTAATAATATCAAGGCCTCCAATAATTCTTTCTTATTATGACTTACATTTCCAAACTCGCTACGGTTCCATTGATCAATGTCTTCTTTCAGAGCCTTCAACTTCTTGGCAAGCACATAACTAGGAGTACCTGAGAAAGAATATTGATTCCACCAAGAATGAACCCTATCTGTAAACCCATCTGTCTTTAGCCACATATTCTCAAATCTAAAAGGACTCTTCCCCCTCATTATCCCCCTTGCCTCCACTAGAATTGGGAAGTGGTCTGAACCAGGGCGAGGTAAAACCTACTAGATCACATTCGGGTAGTGGTCCTCCCAATCATGAGAAACCAAAGCTTTGTCTATCCTAGACATAGAAGGTTAATTTGAACCACTAGACCAAGTATAACTCCCTTCCTCCAACGGTAAATCTATCAAATTAAGCTCCTCAATAAACTTAGAAAAATTATGATTTAATTGTCATATGTAAGTTGAAGGTCTAGGATTTTAGGCTTCCCAAAGGCTATTATAAATAGCCTTTTTTGAGTCATTGTAGGCAAGCTTTTCTTATCTACTTTAAATTTCAGATTTGAATGTTTCTTGACCTCTGCTAGAAATTAATATTTGATTGTTTTAACTTCAATCCTATTATCATTTTCTTTGCTTTAATCTTATTTGATGGTGGAATTTCTTTCTTAAACCTTTCTTCCAGACTAGACCTAAGTTCTTCCCAGTGCATCAAGTGGTAACAAAGCAACAGGTCCTAGATCTAAGCCACAAAATTTAGATCTATGTCTAAGATTGCAACTTTAAGCTTTGGTTGGTCATGGTAGAGGAAATAGTATAAATGAGTCAGTGTGATCACTCAACTATCGTCTAACCACATCAATTTTGATATCTGTAACTTGTCACCTCACCTTACATTTTCATTCTCTTCAGATATTTAGACACAAACTGTTTCCGCTTATGACAAAAACAGTTAGGCTATAATGTACCTTTATGAACCTGCAAAGCCCTTTCTTAGGATAAAACCTTGTTAAATAGTATCAATGTAATCTTTGGCACAACCTTGATTTTCTAAATACTTCATGTCAGTTTTTGTGTAACAAATGTTATCTTACTTTCTTTTAGGTGGAACTAGCCAGAAAATTCTTTAAAGATGGAAGATCTTTTGATTTGGAAGGTTGGTGAGAATTTCTTATTCCTATTTTTGATCTTGTTGTGTCCGTCATGTTGGTATTATAGTGCATTAACCCTATGATTTTTTGGAAATTCTGCCGGATTTGGAACATTCTCTGATGTGGACCCCAGATCTAGGCCCAAATCACATGGCTAGATGTTGAAGGCAGAAGGCCCGCTACCAGCTGGCCCAATTGATTAAATAAATCTTAGGGAAAAATACATTATTGGTCCCTATACTATAGCTCATGAGCAATTTTAGTCCCTTAGATGGCATGAACAAACTAAAAACTGACACGTCATCACTCTATTAGATACATTAGGGACTAAAAATGATCATGGGCTAAAGTTTAGGGATCAACATTGATTTTGGCCAAAATCATATTTAGTTTAGGGGTTTCAATTTTTATTATTTATTGTAATTGGTTATATTCTTTTCTCATTAGGATAATTAGTTTGGATCTCTATTTAAGGAACTCAGGGATCATTATTGTTTTAAATTTTGATTGATGAATAAAATCTCGTGGAAATTTCTAATGGCCTTGGGCTAACTCCCGCTAATCCTTGGTGTTGACTCCTAGGTTATCATTTTTCTACTGTTTTACTTGCGTTGTTGCATCTGTTTTATCCTGCATCAAAAACCAGGTGTTTGTCTAATATTCAGAACTAGTGTTGTCATAGCTTACCACTTGCTTATACTTTTGTCCTTTTTGTTGCGTAAATCACTATGTTTTTTCATTCTTTAATGTCCATTACAGTGCTAACTTACCCAGAAGAATACTACATATTTGGCAGTTTTTACCAGTAATGTCATTGCATGCTTCCAATGCAAAATGCGGTTCAAGTTTTAACTTATGTGGGGTTATAAATTTTTGCCCTGTTGTTATGCCTGCGTTATACTGTCAGACATCAGAGAACACTGTTCATTATGGGCAATCTCTGAAGTGACAAGCTAACAATGAATATAGAGAATTCTGTTTTCTTTGTACTGTCCGAGATATATTTATGTTTACATTTTGTGCATGCGAAATGTCAATGTGTTACACTTCGCTTAGGAACAATTATGTGTTAAACTAAACTATCCCATTAAATTGCACTTTTAATATTAATATCCAGCACAAATTTCCTTTATTTTATGACTTGTACAAAATAAATTATTTTAAAGATGCTTCCAGAATATCATATTCTCTCAGGTTTAGAGAATCCCTGCTGGTTATTGGTCACAGTTGGTCATCTTTTGGTATATATTATCATGATGGGCATCAAAAACAATTGCATTTTTTTTTCTGATGTTAATTATATAAAGGGTAAATTACATATTTGGTTCCTATCCTTTACACTATATTTCAATTTAGTCCATAATTTTTTAATTGTGTTAATTTGGCCCCTAACCTTTTGGTGTCGTGTCAATTTAGTCCCTGCTGTTATCTTTTAGATGGAAATTGTTGACGTGACTTAATAGTCAAAATAAAAAATTAGTTTCCGTTAATGTGAACTAATTTTTTTATTTTGGCCATTAGCCACGTCAGCAATTTCCATCCAAGAGATAATAGCAGGGACTAAATTGACACGAAATTGAAAGGTTAGGGACCAAATTGAAATATGGTGCAAAGAATAGAGACAAATATGTAGTTTAACCTTATATAAATTTGTACTTCTAGATTGTGCTCCATATTTCCTTATTAACATGCTGTTGGAGCAGATTATTGGAAGTGGAATAAGGTGTTAGCTTTGATATTATATTCTAATCATATTTTTTATTTATGTTGATAATATAAAATGCATATACTTAAAAAAAAAAAAGATAATATAAAATGCATGCTCCTAGAACATGCTGCATAGTGTTAATTTGCTCTTCCTTCTTGATCTTAAAATGGCTACATTCATCTGTTGTTTCAGGTCTCAAAAATTGTATGAAAAGAGGATATTCCTACATAGAAGGTGTTGAAGAATTGCTTCATGCTTTAAAACAAAACTGCTATGAAATTCATGCTTTCACTAACTATCCAATATGGTACAATAAGGTTTTTATTTTTATTTTATTTATATATTTATATATATCCAGTGAAGTGGTCATCTTTAGTTTAATAAAATTTTTTTGCAGGTACAAAATGATTGAGGACAAGTTAAAAATTTCAAGATATTTATCTTGGACATTTTGCTCATGTTCAAGTGGTATGTTAATTAATTAGACATGGTTATGACTCTCTCTCTCTCTCTCTCTCTCTCGCCTTTTCTTGTTGTTCATCATCATGAACAACTTGTATTCTTCCTTTCTATTTTCTTCAATAATATTTCTATGATTACCTATCAAAAAAAAAAAAAAAAAAAGACTCTCTCTCTCCCTCTCTCTCTTTTAGGCATGTGTGTTGTACATGCATTCTGCTTGTTGTTGTTATATTATTACCTTTCTGTATTTTTAACCAACAGAAATTTGTTTTCCTAGGATTTATAACTTGTTCTGGATTAGAAAGAATATAGAAAGTAATAAGCACCAAGTCACCAACTGCTATCTAAAGGTCGTACCCAATGCATAAAGCTCCTACTTATTTGGGCTTGGGAGAGCGATTGGTAGATAGTCTTATTCCTAATTTCACCAACCACTATCTAGGTACTAGAGATGAAGAGATTAATTTTTTTTTTTTAATAAGTAAAACAAAAGGAAAATTAATCAAATAAAAATATAGAAGCAAAATTCTGTTGCTTCGTAATCCAAACCTGCAGATCAGGTCAATGCTTTACGATGTCAAAAACTCTGCATATTTCAATTATGATTCTTTCATTTTTTTTAAATAAATAAAAGCCCCCTTTTATATTTTACTTCTTACTTTCTTATGGTTCCATTTTGTTGAGTAAGAGCGCATTTGAACCTGCGTTTTTGTTCCTGGAACACATTTTCAGATGAAAACACAGAAAGCCATGTGTTTGGCATTTCCTTTTTTATTTTACTATTTCCAAAAATCTTGCAACTCAATGGTATTTCATGTTCTCCTTTAGGAGGAGAGTTGGGGTTCAAATCCCCTCTTCCATTGTGACAATCGAATTTTTTTTATTTTATATTTTACTATTAAAATATATAAAAAATGAAAAGTGGGGAGAGTTATTATTATTATTTAACTTATAGTTATGATCATCATCAATTTTTAACATTAAACACTTTAAAAGCCTAAGGAATAGTAATGTCTTTTTTTGTAATTTGCACTTGAAACAGCACTTTTATAGTATGTTAGCCAATCGCTCAATTGATAGAAACAATACTTTTTCATAGTTTTTAGTTTGTACCAAGCATTTCAGTGCATTTTCAAATTCACACTTTCACATGCTGCGTTTTCTCAAACACTGGCTTTTTGAAACTCATGTTTTCAAATAACTATCTTAAATGGACTCTAAATAAATGTTCTTATGAAGTCCTGCATAGCCATTGGGAAAAATTTTATTGTTTAATTTGAATATTTATTTATTAATTAATTAATTACTATTGTTGTTATTATTATTGCTAAAATGTTTTCTGGTTTAAATGCTAATATTTGAAGAGTATAGGACATCTGCTATATGGAAATTTCCCTAACCTGCAAAGAATGATCCTTTTGCCACATTTTTCAGGAAAGAGGAAGCCTGATCTTAACTTCTATTTGGAAGTTTTAAACCTTCTTAAAGTTAATCCAGCAAACTGTATCTTCATTGATGACAGGTTATATTCTTTTTTATTATTTAATATTGGACTTTTTTGTGTTGCGATCATAATTTCATTTATGGAAAAGCTATCTTTTGTATACTAGAAATGAGCCCTAAATTGATATTTATTGTCTCATTTTATTGTATTAGAATTATGGTTTAGTAATTAAATTCACTAATTTCTAACAGTTTAAGTTTTTGGGAGAGACGATAATTTATCATGATATCATAATATGAGTTCTTGAGTTTGATCTCTATTTCTACTCTACCTCCTATTTAAAATGTTGAAAATCTCATGTGTTGGGCTTAAATTATTAAGGGAGAGTTTAGGCACCACATGTGGGGGGAGTGTTAAAATTATGATTGAATGATTAAATTCATTATTTTTCAATAATTTAAGCTTTTGGAACATTCTGTAATTTATCATTTTGTGTGGTCCATTAAATAAAATGACGCTAATTCTTTTGGAATGACAAAGCTATTGATTACATAGTTTGGGATACTGGTTGCAATGGTGTTTTTTGGCTACTCAACCATTAAGGGGCACTTAAATATAAATCATTTTAGCGCCAGCCCAAACCTCCAATCTGAACCCAATGGTTTCACCCTAGTTGTAGGTAGGATATTACAAATGGCCACAGCTGTATATATTGGGTTCGTTTGGATTGAACTTATTTTTGCTGAAACTGAAAACTGAAAATTGAAAATTGATAACACTAGCAAAATAATTTTTAAATGTATGAATAATGCCGTGGGACCCGTGAACAGTGCATGAACAGTGTTTTTTGTCCCCTGCATAGTAAATTCATGTGATTTTACTATTCACACGCAGGAAAAAAAGAAAAGAAAAAAGAAACTGAAAACGTAAATGCAAAACGTAAACGCCAAATTAAGTGCAATCCAAACGGGTACATTAAATCGAACCAAATATAAATAATTACTCTAATTTTTTCATCTTTAGGCCCAATTTTCTGTAGATTTTCTGAATTATAGGCGGTAGAGAAAATGAGAATTGAAGTTCAAATTCTGGCTCGTTCTCAAGCATGAACCTGATTTATATTGCTAGTCTGTTTTATTGCCTCTCCTAATTTGGAGCAATGGCAAATGCGATGGTGTTGGATGGTACTGCTAATGCTTCATACAACGCCAGGGAGTCGTTGGATTAAATGAACCTAAATTTATTGATGCTTCTCTTATTAAAACTATGTTATGGACTCTGTTCCAGGTTGAGAAATGTAGAGGCTGCTGTGGAAGTTGGCATCATTGGTCTACATTTCAAGAATGCACACTTGCTTCGTCAAGATCTCTCTTCAAAGGGAATCGACATTTTAGAAGATAAAATTCAAGAACAGTCGTCTTGATTTTTAACTTCTTATAACTCTCATCATTTGAATATTTACCATTGTTAAATGGCTCTATGGTGCTTCTTCTTTCATCATTTTTCTTTTTGTTTTTGTTTTTAAAAAAAAAAAATTAATTCTCGGGGTGGTTGATCATTGGAAGAGATAAAAATTGCAGTGAATGATTCTTTGTAAAATCGTTAATGGAGTCCTAATCCTTCAATAAATTTCACTTTTTCTTTGGTGCTTCACTCTTAAATTCTTAGTGAAAGGGTGACAACTGCGGTGAATGAGGTGTTTAAACTATAAAAGATGGCATAGTTGCTACAACATAATTTTTTGCAAAATAATATTAGGAGATATTGCACTTTACCCACCTGTGATTTGACCAATTTTAACAAAGCTCACTCATGGTTTAAAACTTATCACTTAACCCACCTGAGATGACCTCTGTTAGACACCCATTACCCACTTTTGTCCTTTCTGTTAGAAAATCCCCTTTATTATATAAGCCAAAATTAGAACCCAAATAGAACTCCCCAAAAAGAACAAGCTCTCTCCCTCTCTCTACCTTAGAATCCCTAAAAATCCCCAAACCTATTATCCCTTTCTCTCTTTACTTCGATTGCCTAAGTGAAATCTGAACATATCTTCTTCAAGTTATTACTCGGTTTTGTTGGTTTTCTTTTTGGTTGGCTTTATGAATAATCCTAATTTGATTTTGTTTGTAGGATAATGAACCTACTTGTAAATACTTTAAGTGGTTGGATGGCAAAACATACGTGTGGGTCTGAAGTTGCACCCATTGTCCTTACAAGAATCAATATGTATAAGAATTAGGCAAGAGTTGCACAGGAAAAGGAAAATGAGGTTAGTGATAGGGAAAAGGTATCTATTGAGAGGGAAATGTTGGGTCATGCAATGGAAGAAGAATCAAGGGGAAGGGAAAAAGTAGCCAAGCGAAGGGAAGAAAAAGTTAGGGTGAGAGAGATGATAGCTAAAGAGAAGTTATACAACTACAAATTTGCACTTGTTGTGTCATGGGTTTTTTTTTTTTGCTTTTTGTTTTTGTTTTTGTTTTTTGTTTTTTGTTTTTTTGTTTTTTGTTTTTGTTTTTTTTTGTTTTTGTTTTTGTTTTTGTTTTTTTTGTTTTTGTTTTTTTTTTTTTTTGTTTTTGTTGGCATTATTGTGTAATTTTGGGTATTACCACTTTTGGCAATATGTTATATTGATATCACTTTTGGTAATGTGCTGTGTTGATATCACTGTTGAGAGAATAGAGTATGTAAATATATGTAATGTGTAACTAATATGTGTGTGTGTGTGTGTGTGTGTGTGTGTGTGTGTGTGTGTGTGTGTGTTCTAGTAGGATGGGAGAATTGGGAACAAAGCCATTGAGTCTACCTTGAAGGCAAGTTGTTGTAATTATTGTGTAATTTTGGGTATTACCACTTTTGGCAATATGTAATGTGTAACTAATATGTGTGTGTGTGTGTGTGTGTGTGTGTGTTCTAGTAGGATGGGAGAATTGGGAACAAAGCCATTGAGTCTACCTTGAAGGCAAGTTGTTGTAATTATTGTGTAATTTTGGGTATTACCACTTTTGGCAATATGTTATATTGATATCACTTTTGGCAATGTGCTATGTTGATATCACTATTGCGAGAATAGAGTATGTAAATTGTTCTTGTTTATGTAATATGTAATGTGTAACTAATATGTAATGTGTTCTTGTTTATGCACCCCACAAGATTCTGTTTACATCAAATTCTAAAGCATAAAGAAGTATGTTTTAAAGTAAGAGTACCATTCCATACATATATAATAATATATACAAAACGTTGCTTAAAACAAGTGGACTCCACCTAATATTAATGGCTAAACAATGCCAAAGTACAAAAATAATAGGTGGTTCTTTCCCCCACTAAGACAATCACAAAACAACTTTACAGTAGAAAGTGGTGACATGCCATTATCAAACATGCACAATAACAAAAAAGTAATACAATTGGAAACACATTCTCCAATCTTCATTTCCCAAAGACCTTGCCATTACCCTTGCCCCTGCCCTTGCCTTTATCCTTATCCTTGTCTTGCATACTATCCCCTATTGAGAACATTGCATCAGATGTTTGAGTTCTTAATCCACCTCTTCCAAATGAGAACAGATGACTTCTCCCAAGTACACTTGGTGGTACCAACCCCCTTGGAGGCTGCAAAATATATAGCAACTTCATGTCAAGATAACCCTAATCTAGTGTTTAAATAAGTACAAAGGGTGGTGTTTATGTATATACCTAAGATAGAGGTTTTCTTATGTCCCATGATTCCTTAGGAGTATGGGAGATAGGCTGGCTGCATGAGAACCATTGAGCTATGTGTGCTTTACTTGATGGTAGTGGTCTGCTTGAATCTACTGCAAATGGTGGTGGTTTGCTTGAAGCTGAAGCAGATGTTTGAGTTGGCTGTGTATAGTGTTTGCCTGTTGGCTGCCTCAATGGCTGCTTTTGTGGCTAGTTAACTGGCTGACTTGCTTGTTGGCTCACTTGCTGTTGACCTGATGGAATAGCTAGCTGCTTCTGTGCCTGGTTGAGTGGTTGTCTTACTTGATGAGTGGTTTGCTTTCTTGTTGGATGGCTAGCTATCCCACTTGTTGCTCGGATGGGTGGCTACTTATTTTGTTGCCTGATTGACTAAGCACATTGATTGGTTGTTTGCTTGGTTGCCTTGTTTACTGGTCCAGGTGGGTGACTTGTTTGCAGGTTGGTTGTCTGATTGGTTGCCTTATTTATTGGTCCAGGTGGGTGCCTTGCTTGTTGGTTGGTTGCTTGGTTGACTGCTTGTTTACTGGTCCAGGTGGGTGCCTTGCTTGCTGGTTGGTTGCTTGGTTGGCTGCCTTGTTTATCAATCTAGGTGGGTGCCTCGCTTGCTGGTTGGTTGCCTAGTTGGCTGCCTTGTTTGTAGATCTAGGTGGCTGCCTTACAAACTTCCTTGGTGGTTGCTTAGGTGTCTGACTTACTGGTTGTCTTGCTAGCTGGCTAGCTGGCTGGCTGAAGTACTGAAGTAGCACCCTGACCTAGTTGGTTAGTGCTTGCTCCTTGTCCTTCTTGTCCCAACAAAAAGAATTGCCTTGTATCAAAAATAGATTTTTAATAAAATGGTCATAGTGAACACATTCTTACTCTACTTACAAATTTTCTTTGCCTCTCAAGTCACTGTCTCCTTTGTACCAGTTATTCCAGCCTTACACCCCTTTGAATTATGCCACTCCTTATGGCAAAACCTACATTTTATATGTCTATTTGACCTAGAAACTTTGTATGGATTTTTTGGCTCATTTGCATCTTTCTTCCTTTTCATGGGTGGCTTGCCTGAAGGCTTGTACACAGTTGAAGCAACAGGAGCAGGTTGGTTGGTTTCAATCCATTCATCTTAGCCAGGCAGTAGGGTAATCATCTCCTTGTATGCAAACATATAAACATCCTTTCTATAGCATGAATGCACATAATCCTCGGGCCTTTCCAAATTCTTATAGATTGCTACAACACCTGTTTACATGGGATTCCTGTCAAATCCCAAACTCTACAGCTACAACACTTTCTTGTAAGGTTAACCATATGCCTCTCATACTTATTATCAACCTCATATATAAAGCAACCTGATGGAACAACAGCAAATGACTCACAATCAAGTTTCAACTGCTCAAACTTCTGCACTATGTTTGGACATATGTTACTAGTGAACTTTTCAATCCCAATCCTCTTATTGTACATTCTAGTCATCAACCTAACCCTAATCCATTCTAGCATGGCAATGATAGGCTTATCCCTAGCTTCTAGTATCATAGAATTAAATGACTCACTAAGATTGTTCACATAACAATCTGAGATAGCCCTTGGAGTGAAATGTGACTTGGTCCATTGACTTGTCCAGGTCCTTCAAATCTTTCATTCTCTTCGAACTCCCTAACTGTTGTTGTCGTAGCACACCTCCATGATGCAGCCTTCAATTCTAAACCCTTGAAGTTTAACTTAAAGTTGTTGTAAATATGCTTCACATAAAATCTATGTTCAACTGTTGGGAACAACAACTCCATGGCAAGTATCAATCCCTAGTTATCATAAATAAAATCAATAAACATCCAAAGAACAAATATGAACACCATCTGCCTATTTGACAAAAACAGAACTTTCAAAAAGTAGAAATGTAATGACTAAGAACAAACAAAAATCTCAAAAAGCAAGTGAATAGTATTACCTTTTGCCTATCTGAAATGAACACTAAATTCAGCTCATTTGGCCTCCCAATATCATCTACAAATGTTTGTAAAAACCACACTTATGAATCCTTGTTTTCTTCCTCAACTAAACTTAATGCAACAGGGAAAATATTGTCATTCCCATCCCTTGCAGTTGCTGATAATATATGTCCACTAAACTTGCCCTTCAAATGGCAAGTATCTAATCCTACAAGTGACCTGCACCCCCCCAAGAATCCAACTTTCTGTGCATTGTATCTCACATATAGCCTCTTGAACTTGGGTTAAGTGTTAGGTTCAGTAATCTCAATTTGTAGAATCACTTTACTCCCCACATCAATTACTTTAATCATCTCAGCATAGCTCCTAAGCTTCTCATACTGCAACCTCTCATCACCTAGTATGAACTCTCTGCATAACTCGATTGATGCTCAAGTCCACAGACACATCTTGCATAACTTGATGCTTCACACCAGAAATTGCCCAATCAGGGTTTTTGTTAAAATCATCCAAGTACTTCCTAGCGACATATGTAGAAGTGACCTGACTATGCTTGAATGTCTCCCACATGTACAAGTTGGAACCATGGTCTTTATCTGGAAAGTTAACTCCCTTGAAATCTGTGATGCATATACCTTCCAACCACATTCATACTTGTAGTGAACAGAAACTTTGGTATTTTTGTTAAGCTTAAACTTAATGTCCACAGGCTTTTTCACTGCGTATTCCCTCAAGGTAGCCCTAAAGACCTTCCCATTTGGAAACTTCATACCCTTGCATAATTGAGGGTTACTCATGCCAGTCTTCTCATTGAACTCTAGACATCTTACCCTTTCATCCTCATCCTCAGAATTGTTAATACTCCTAGTGTCATCATCATTAAGAGCTTTTTTAACCCAGTCATCAGCATCAAGAGCTTGATCATTGGCAGCAGCTTTTGGTTTCTTCCCTTTATCTGTAACTTGCTCCGTCAAATGCTCTCCCTCATTTACCTTTTTAGTTTCTCTTTGATGCTTTCTCATATTGAGCACTTAATTTTTCTAAGAACATGGTGCCCCAAATATGTCATCAGGATAATTTGGTCCTTCATACCCTTTGTTGATACTGTATTTTGTTCGTCTTTGATTTGTGTGCCGGACCCCAAAAAATCCAAAATATAATTTTCTCTCCATGGGGCCACGAGAACATCTAGAACAATGTGGCACAACCCATTCGGGCACCGAAGCACCTAAAGTGCCTTTTTTAGCTAAAATTACCAAAATGACCTTGGTCAACCCTAGATTGGACCAAAGGTTAAACGAGGTCGAAACTCTCACAAAATGAAAATTTTCATAGTTTTACATCAAACCCAAGCTTCTCCGAGAATTTTAACAAATTTGACCAAGTTTGATCTGAAGTCGATCTCGGGTGGGCCCAAAAACCCTAATTTTAATCTGGCTATCAGAACGGGTTGAAACCAAAGCCATTACGAAGATTATCAAATTCTCATTCCAACGACTATTCATGGGTCGAAATCAGAGTTAGAATGGTCGAGATATCACGCAAATCGGGATAATGCACCAATTGATGCACCGCTAGCTTCCGAAAGTCATAACTTTTGATCCGACCATTGGATTTCCAAGTTCCATACCTTTTTAGAAACGGGGGTTAGGATTTTTCCGGAAGAGATTTTTCCAGGGATTTCCAAGTTCCATACCTTTTTACAGACCGAAGGGGGAAGAGATTTTTATTATTTTCTACTCTTTGCCTGGTTTCTCTATAGGTTTTTGTCTCTTCCAAACACCAAAACACACACACAAAAAACCCAAAAAACACATCAAATCCTCTTGATTCTTCTCTCTTCACCAACAACACAAGGTATTTTTCTTATACCCAATCTTCATTTCCTTGGTTCTACACTTTGGATTTGGGGTTTAGGGGTGTAGATGTAGCTTTTTTAGCTATCATCCACATCCCTAACCTTCTAAATCTTTTCCTAGCATTTATCTTGCTCTTTTTTCTTGAATAACATGATTTATTGCTTTCTTTAGCATGTTTCTTGCTTTATTTGTGTTTCTAGCTTAAATCTCTTTGTTGTTATGGCTTATGCCATGTTTCGTGCTTAGGTCTATGTTCTCACATGTTCATATGTTTAAATCTATATGCTTAGGGTTTTATACCATGTTTTTCTATGTTTTATTCCTCTTTTTGCTCTATGTTGATGTTAGGGTTACATGCTCACATGGTTGATATCATGTCTATGGTTATGTATTGCTTAGATCTATATGTTTGTATGCACGTTCTATGCTCCTATGCCTATATCCGAGTCTTCACATGCTTGTATGCTTGGATTCATGTCCTTCCACGTCTATGCGCTAAGTTTCTATATGTCTACATGCATGTTTCTATGCCTATATGCCTATATCTATGCTTCCACATGCTTGTGTGTTTGGATCTATGCTTCCTACATGTTTCATGTTATTTTCCATGTGCTTGTGCGCTCTATGCCATGTTCGCGTGCCTAGACCTAGGCTATGTTTGTCATGCCATGTGCTATTGTAGCCCTTTTGTCGCTTTATCTTTCTTTCTTGTGTTTTGGCCTATTGGTTCGAACCCAATCTAGACCCTATGGTCTTTGTCATCGTCCATACACCTTGGCCCATATCAAAGGGTTTGGATCACCCATTTTGCATGTCTATGCTTGCTTGCTTCTATGCTTTATGCTTGTGTTAGCCTCTCTTGTCCTAGGTTGTGCCACGCTTGACACCCTTAGCGGGTCAGTTGTTGTGTGGTTACACTCGACGCCCATGAGGCCTTGTTTGGGTGTAACCACTTAGGAGGCATCGCCACGATGCCGGTTGCTTCGTGCATACCTTTCCCCTTTTCCGCTCCGTATGCTTGCCATGCTTGTTTGTGCCACCCGTTGGCTTTATATGCATCTTTACATGCTTGCTTACATGTCCATGCATGAGTCTTGCTTGCTAGTGTGTCGTCCATGCTTCAACACAATGAAGTTGTGGACATTCGATCCAAACCTACATTTTTCCCTCATGGACACCACCTTTTGTTCGTTTTCTTGCTTGTTTGCTTGCTTTCCTGCTATGCTTGCCATGTCTATCACGCTCATTTGTTTTATGCCATTTCATATACTTTTTGCATTTTTTCCTACCATTGCTTGTCTGTTGGTTTCTTGTCTCTGCCTTTGCATGTATACACATAGAGCGAGGACACATAGAGCTAAGGCACTGTTTCCCAGGCGCAAGCAAAAGGGATGCGGATGCGAGCATGTGGTCAACCGGCTATAGTCAGTAGGTTTAGGAATTTAGCTTCTCTCCTTTGGTTATGTACTCTTTTAAACCCTTTCCTTCCTCCTCCCTTTCTCCCCTAGATGGTTTGTATTAGGTATATCATGCTGTGTACCATTTGTCCTCATCTCTAGAGTATGACAACCCCTATTTACTTTCCTGCACCTATATTTTGGGCCATGCTCTAGGGATGTAGGCATTTACTTTCCTGCTTTGTGTGCTTGCATTGTGCATGATGTATGTATATATATACCTGCTCGCTCCCCCCCCCCCCCCCACCCCTCCGTTGTGATTGTCATAGTCCATGCCACCTAAAAGAATGATATTACTGCCAGTGTGTTATCTCTTAAAAGAAAAAGAGATGTTAATCCTACATATTTGTGGCACTTAAGGCTTGGTTATATCAATATTGACTGAATCATTAGATTGGTAAGGGATGGCCCATTGAATCTTTTGAAGGTAGAGCATTATCCAATTTGTGAGCCTTACTTATAAGGGAAAATGACCAAAAGTCCCTTTACAGAGGAAAGGGAGCTAGAACCACTGATGTATTAGGATTAATACACACTGATGTTTGTGGTCCTATGAATCACATGGCAAGAGGTGGTTCTATTACTTCATTACTTTTATTGATGATTATTCTAGGTATGGTTATTTGTACCTAATGAAACATAAATCTAAATCCTTTGAAAAGTTCAAAGAATTTCATAATAAGGTTGAGAAACAAGCTGGAAAGTGCATAAAAGTCCTTCGCTCTAATAGAGGAGGAGAATACCTCTTGGATCAATTTAAGGAATATCTAAAAGAAAATGAGATTATTTCTCAATTGACTCCCTTTGCCACACCTCAACATAACAGTATAGCTAAAAGAAGAAATAGAACCTTATTAGATATGGTTCGTTCTATGATAAGCATATTGGAAAAACAAATGTTTATATCGCATAAAAAACATACGCAGCGGAAAATTAATGGATCTACTTCATTCGTAATTGATAGCATGTGCTATGTAAATTTCAGAATGTAAGAACAAGAGAGTGTACCTTGGTGCAGTGAAATTCAAAACCAAAGCTTAGAAGTACTCGGGAACACTTTTAATCTTCACTCTAATTCCACTTGTGCCCAAGAAGTGTGGTTTCTCAATTAGTTTATATGTGTGTGTTCAAGGGAGAACAAGAGAGTGTCCAACACTCTCATACAAACCATTTCATTCTCTTACAAAATTCTATGTGTTTCTCTCCTTGTAATTGATTATTTAATTAGGTTAGCCTTTTGGACCATTCCAATTGAGATTTAGTATGTGGCTTGGAGTGGGATCAAAAGAGAATAAATAAGACACTAGATTAAACTTCAATTCGCTATTGTGTAAACTTTAATTCTTTCATAGTGGATCTGTTTTACCTTGAGGATTACTAGATTAAATCCTCCCCAGTTTTTTTACCGGTTTGGTTTTCCTAGGTTATCATATTGTTGTGTTATTTATTTTCCGCACTGCTTCAATGATATGATTTATCTGTGTTAACCTAGATCTGAATAATTTATCTAAGTTAATCACTTAGCTAAATAACTAGGTTAATCTGTTTATGTTTTAAGGGGTCTAAAAATGTACAAGTGGTATCAGAGCTGGTTAGCTCTAACATTTAGATCCTTTGATCTAAGAGTTGATCCTTGATCCCTACTGTCATGGAACACGGTCTCTCTTGTGATCCCACCTCACTTTGATGGGAACAGCTATGCTTACTGGAAAGTAACGATAAAAACATTCCTGAAATCTATTGATGAGAGAGTTTGAAATTCTGTTGAATACGGATGGGAGAAGCCCACTACTCCTGTTAGTGAGTGGCAAACTTCTCAGAAAGAAGCAGCCGCTTTTAATAGCAAAGCCATGAATGCTATTTTTAATGCTATTTCTCTGGAAGAATTTAAGAGAATCTCTAATGTTGAGGTTGCTCATACTGCTTGGAATATTCTCCAAACTGTGCATGAAGGCACAAAGGCAGTTAAGATTAACAAACTGCAGTAGTTAACTTATAGATTTGAAAGTATTCGAATGTTTGATGATGAATGCTTTGATGAATTCTATGCGAAATTGAATGATATTGTTAACTCTTCTTATAATTTGGGTGAAAGCTATGATCAACCTAAAATTGTTAGGAAGATTCTTAGATATTTGACTGAGGACTTTAGACCCAAAGTTACTGTCATTACTGAAAGCAAGGATGTGGACTCCATCCCTCTTAATGAACTTGTAGGATCTCTTCAGTCCTATGAGTTAGACCTACCTAAGACAAGAAAATCCAAATCAATGGCTCTTAAGTCTGTTGATGTGAATGGATTTGATGATGAGCTCTCTGCTACAGAGATTGCATATCTTGCCAAAAACTTTAGAAACTTTCTTAGGAACAATAATAGAAGGGTAAGAGGTAAAAACAATGTTGAACTTAGAAATTTTAAGAGGAATGAACCCACTAAGCTAAACAATAATGAAAAACCTAAAGAGATAGTTGGTTAAACCTCTAATAGTTCTATGGGTTAACAATGTTTTGGTTGTCAAGGGTATGGTCATGTGAAATCAGAATGTCCTACATTCTTGAGATCAAAGGGTAAGACTATGACTGTAACCCTTAGTGATGATGA